>NW_027476786.1:0-140308 GCF_051020955.1 Megalopta genalis
GAAACAAACGAGTTAGCTTCAAATCCATGCGAAGCACATGATTTAGCATCAAATCAATATGAAGTAGAAGGCTTAACTTCAAATCCATGCGAAACAAATGGTTTAGCTTCAAATACTTGTGATAAACACGATTTAGAGTCAACTGCATGCGAATGGAACGAGTTAGCTTCAAATCCCAGGGAAACACATGGTTTAACTTCAAATCAATGCGAAGTAGTAGGCTTAGCTTCAAAACAATGCGAAACAAATGTTTTGGGTTCAGATACTTGCGGTTTAAATGAAATAGCTTCAAATGCAGGCGAAACAAACGAGTTAGCTTCAAGACCATGCGAAACACATGATTCAGCTTCAAATCAATGCAAAGTTGTAGACTTAGCTTCAAATCAATGCGAAACAAATGGTTTAGCTTCAAATACTTGTGATAAACATGATTTAGTTTCAACTGCATACGAATCGAACGAGTTCGCTTCAAATTCAAGAGAAACACATGAATTAACTTCAAATCAATGCGAAGTAGTAGGCTTAGCTTCAAATCAATGCGAAACAAATGAATTACCTTCAAATACCTGCGGTTTAAATGAAATAGCTTCAAATGCAGGCGAAACAAACGAGTTAGCTTCACATCCATGCGAAGCATATGAGTTAGCTTCAAATCAATGCGAAGAAGAAGGCTTAGCTTCAAATCCATGTGAAAGAAGTGGTTTAGCTTCAAATACTTCTGATAAACACGATTTAGAGTCAATTGCATGCGAATGGAACGAGTTAGCTTCAAATCCCAGGGAAACACATGATTTAACTTCAAATCAATGCGAAGTAGGAGGCTTAGGTTCAAATCAATGCGAAACAAATAGTTTGGGTTCAGATTCTTGTGATCAAAATGATTTAGCTTCAACTGCATGCGAATCAAACGAGTTAGCTTCAAATTCAAGAGAAACACATGATTTAACTTCAAATCAATGCGAAGGAGAAGTCTTAGCATCAAATTCATGCGAAACAAATGATTTACCTTCAAATACTTGCGATAAACATGATTTAGCTTCAACTGCGTGCGAATCAAACGACTTAGCTTCAAATCCAAGGGAAACACATGGTTTAACTTCAAATCAATGCGAAGTAGTAGGCTTAGCTTCAAAACAATGCGAAACAAATGTTTTGGGTTCAGATACTTGTGAACAAAATGATTTAGCTTCAACTGCATGCGAATCAAACGAGTTAGCTTCAAATTCAAGAGAAACACATGATTTAACTTCAAATCAATGCGAACAAGGAGGCTTAGCTTCAAATCCATGTGAAACAAATAGTTTAGCTTCAAATACTTCTGATAAACACGATTTTGAGTCAATTGCATGCGAATGGAACGACTTAGCTTCAAATTCAAGAGAAACACATGAATTAACTTCAAATCAATGCGAAGTAGTAGGCTTAGCTTCAAATCCATGTGAAACAAATGATTTACCTTCAAATATCTGCTGTTTAAATGAAATAGCTTCAAATGCAGGCGAAACAAACGAGTTAGCTTGAAATCCATGCGAAGCACATGAGTTAGCTTCAAATCAATGCGAAGTAGAAGGCTTAGCTTCAAATCCATGTGAAACAAATGGTTTAGCTTCAAATACTTCTGATAAACACGATTTAGAGTCAATTGCAAGCGAATGGAACGAGTTAGCTTCAAATCCCAGGGAAACACATGATTTAACTTCAAATCAATGCGAAGTAGGAGGCTTAGGTTCAAATCAATGCGAAACAAATAGTTTGGATTCAGATACTTGTGATCAAAATGATTTAGCTTCAACTGCATGCGAATCAAACGAGTTAGCTTCAAATTCAAGAGAAACACATGATTTAACTTCAAATCAATGCGAAGGAGAAGTCTTAGCATCAAATTCATGCGAAACAAATGATTTACCTTCAAATACTTGCGATAAACATGATTTAGCTTCAACTGCGTGCGAATCAAACGACTTAGCTTCAAATCCAAGGGAAACACATGGTTTAACTTCAAATCAATGCGAAGTAGTAGGCTTAGCTTCAAAACAATGCGAAACAAATGTTTTGGGTTCAGATACTTGTGAACAAAATGATTTAGCTTCAACTGCATGCGAATCAAACGAGTTAGCTTCAAATTCAAGAGAAACACATGATTTAACTTCAAATCAATGCGAAGTAGGAGGCTTAGCTTCAAATCAATGCGAAACAAATGGTTTGGATTCAGATACTTGTGATCAAAATGATTTAGCTTCAACTGCATGCGAATCAAACGACTTAGCTTCAAATTCAAGGGAAACACATGATTTAACTTCAAATCAATGCAAAGTAGTAGATTTAGCTTCAAATCAATGCGAAACAAATGGTTTAGCTTCAAATACTTGTGATAAACATGATTTAGTTTCAACTGCATACGAATCGAACGAGTTCGCTTCAAATTCAAGAGAAACACATGAATTATCTTCAAATCAATGCGAAGTAGTAGGCTTAGCTTCAAATCAATGCGAAACAAATGAATTACCTTCAAATACCTGCGGTTTAAATGAAATAGTTTCAACTGCATGCGAATCAAACGAGTTAGCTTCAAATTCAAGAGAAACACATGAATTAGCTTCAAATCAATGCGAAGTAGAAGGCTTAGCTTCAAATCCATGTGAAACAAATGGTTTAGGCTTCAAATACTTCTGATAAACACGATTTAGAGTCAATTGCATGCGAATGGTACGATTTAGCTTCAAATCCCAGGGAAACACATGATTTAACTTCAAATCAATGCGAAGTAAGAGGCTTAGCTTCAAATCAATGCGAAACAAATGTTTTGGGTTCAGATACTTGTGAACAAAATGATTTAGCTTCAACTGCATGCGAATCAAACGAGTTAGCTTCAAATTCAAGAGAAACACATGATTTAACTTCAAATCAATGCGAAGTAGAAGTCTTAGCATCAAATTCATGCGAAACAAATGATTTACCTTCAAATACTTGTGATAAACATAATTTAGCTTCAACTGCGTGCGAATCAAACGACTTAGCTTCAAATCCAAGGGAAACACATGATTTAACTTCAACTCAATGCGAAGTAGTAGGCTTAGCTTCAAATCAATGCGAAACAAATGTTTTGGGTTCAGATACTTGTAATAAACATGATTTAGCTTCAACTGCATGCGATTCAAACGAGTTAGCTTCAAATCCAAGAGAAACACATGATATTAACTTCAAATCAATGCGAAGTGGAAGGCTTAGCTTCAAATCCATGCGAAACAAATGATTTACCTTCAAATACTTGCGATAAACATGATTTAGCTTCAACTGCGTGCGAATCAAACGACTTAGCTTCAAATCCAAGGGAAACACATGGTTTAACTTCAAATCAATGCGAAGTAGTAGGCTTAGCTTCAATCAATGCGAAACAAATGTTTTGGGTTCAGATACTTGTGAACAAAATGATTTAGCTTCAACTGCATGCGAATCAAACGAGTTAGCTTCAAATTCAAGAGAAACACATGATTTAACTTCAAATCAATGCGAAGTAGGAGGCTTAGCTTCAAATCAATGCGAAACAAATGGTTTGGATTCAGATACTTGTGATCAAAATGATTTAGCTTCAACTGCATGCGAATCAAACGACTTAGCTTCAAATTCAAGGGGAAACACATGATTTAACTTCAAATCAATGCAAAGTAGTAGATTTAGCTTCAAATCAATGCGAAACAAATGGTTTAGCTTCAAATACTTGTGATAAACATGATTTAGTTTCAACTGCATACGAATCGAACGAGTTCGCTTCAAATTCAAGAGAAACACATGAATTATCTTCAAATCAATGCGAAGTAGTAGGCTTAGCTTCAAATCAATGCGAAACAAATGAATTACCTTCAAATACCTGCGGTTTAAATGAAATAGTTTCAACTGCATGCGAATCAAACGAGTTAGCTTCAAATTCAAGAGAAACACATGAATTAGCTTCAAATCAATGCGAAGTAGAAGGCTTAGCTTCAAATCCATGTGAAACAAATGGTTTAGCTTCAAATACTTCTGATAAACACGATTTAGAGTCAATTGCATGCGAATGGTACGATTTAGCTTCAAATCCCAGGGAAACACATGATTTAACTTCAAATCAATGCGAAGTAAGAGGCTTAGCTTCAAATCAATGCGAAACAAATGTTTTGGGTTCAGATACTTGTGAACAAAATGATTTAGCTTCAACTGCATGCGAATCAAACGAGTTAGCTTCAAATTCAAGAGAAACACATGATTTAACTTCAAATCAATGCGAAGTAGAAGTCTTAGCATCAAATTCATGCGAAACAAATGATTTACCTTCAAATACTTGTGATAAACATAATTTAGCTTCAACTGCGTGCGAATCAAACGACTTAGCTTCAAATCCAAGGGAAACACATGATTTAACTTCAACTCAATGCGAAGTAGTAGGCTTAGCTTCAAATCAATGCGAAACAAATGTTTTGGGTTCAGATACTTGTAATAAACATGATTTAGCTTCAACTGCATGCGATTCAAACGAGTTAGCTTCAAATCCAAGAGAAACACATGATATTAACTTCAAATCAATGCGAAGTGGAAGGCTTAGCTTCAAATCCATGCGAAACAAATGATTTACCTTCAAATATCTGCGGTTTAAATGAAATAGCTTCAAATGCAGGCGAAACAAACGAGTTAGCTTCAAGACCATGCGAAACACATGATTCAGCTTCAAATCAATGCAAAGTAGTAGACTTAGCTTCAAATCAATGCGAAACAAATGGTTTAGCTTCAAATACTTGTGATAAACATGATTTAGTTTCAACTGCATACGAATCGAACGAGTTCGCTCCAAATTCGAGAGAAACACATGAATTAACATCAAATCAATGCGAAGTAGTAGGCTTAGCTTCAAATCCATGTGAAATAAATGGTTTAGCTTCAAATACTTCTGATAAACACGATTTAGAGTCAATTGCATGCGAATGGAACGAGTTAGCTTCACAATCCCAGGGAAACACATGATTTAACTTCAAATCAATGCGAAGTAGGAGGCTTAGCTTCAAATCAATGCGAAACAAATGTTTTGGGTTCAGATACTTGTGAACAAAATGATTTAACTTCAACTGCATGCGAATCAAACGAGTTAGCTTCAAATTCAAGAGAAACACATGATTTAACTTCAAATCAATGCGAAGTAGAAATCTTAGCATCAAATTCATGCGAAACAAATGATTTACCTTCAAATACTTGTGATAAACATGATTTAGCTTCAACTGCGTGCGAATCAAACGACTTAGCTTCAAATCCAAGGGAAACACATGATTTAACTTCAAATCAATGCGAAGTAGTAGGCTTAGCTTCAAATCCATGTGAAACAAATGATTTACCTTCAAATATCTGCGGTTTAAATGAAATAGCTTCAAATGCAGGCGAAACAAACGAGTTAGCTTCACATCCATGCGAAGCACATGAGTTAGCTTCAAATCAATGCGAACATGAAGGCTTAGCTTCAAATCCATGTGAAACAAATGGTTTAGCTTCAAATACTTCTGATAAACACGATTTAGAGTCAATTGCATGCGAATGGAACGAGTTAGCTTCAAATCCCAGGGAAACACATGAATTAACTTCAAATCAATGCGAAGTAGTAGGCCTTAGCTTCAAGTCCATGTGAAACAAATGATTTACCTTCAAATATCTGCGGTTTAAATGAAATAGCTTCAAATGCAGGCGAAACAAACGAGTTAGCTTCAAATCCATGCGAAGCACATGAGGTAGCTTCAAATCAATGCGAAGTAGAAGGCTTAGCTTCAAATCCATGTGAAACAAATGGTTTAGCTTCAAATACTTCTGATAAACACGATTTAGAGTCAATTGCATGCGAATGGAACGAGTTAGCTTCAAATCCCAGGGAAACACATGATTTAACTTCAAATCAATGCGAAGTAGGAGGCTTAGCTTCAAATCAATGCGAAACAAATGTTTTGGGTTCAGATACTTGTAATAAACATGATTTAGCTTCAACTGCATGCGATTCAGACGAGTTAGCTTCAAATCCAAGAGAAACACATGATATTAACTTCAAATCAATGCGAAGTGGAAAGGCTTAGCTTCAAATCCATGCGAAACAAACGATTTACCTTGAAATATCTGCGGTTTAAATGAAATAGCTTCAAATGCAGGCGAAACAAACGAGTTAGCTTCAAGACCATGCGAAACACATGATTCAGCTTCAAATCAATGCAAAGTAGTAGACTTAGCTTCAAATCAATGCGAAACAAATGGTTTAGCTTCAAATACTTGTGATAAACACGATTTAGTTTCAACTGCATACGAATCGAACGAGTTCGCTCCAAATTCAAGAGAAACACATGAATTAACATCAAATCAATGCGAAGTAGGAGGCTTAGCTTCAAATCAATGCGAAACAAATGTTTTGGGTTCAGATACTTGTGAACAAAATGATTTAGTTTCAACTGCATACGAATCGAACGAGTTCGCTTCAAATTCAAGAGAAACACATGAATTAACTTCAAATCAATGCGAAGTAGTAGGCTCAGCTTCAAATCAATGCGAAACAAATGAATTACCTTCAAATACCTGCGGTTTAAATGAAATAGCTTCAAATGCAGGCGAAACAAACGAGTTAGCTTCACATCCATGCGAAGCACATGAGTTAGCTTCAAATCAATGCGAACAAGAAGGCTTAGCTTCAAATCCATGTGAAACAAATAGTTTAGCTTCAAATACTTCTGATAAACACGATTTAGAGTCAATTGCATGCGAATCAAACGAGTTAGCTTCAAATTCAAGAGAAACACATGATTTAACTTCAAATCAATGCGAAGTAGAAGTCTTAGCATCAAATTCATGCGAAACAAATGATTTACCTTCAAATACTTGTGATAAACACAATTTAGCTTCAACTGCGTGCGAATCAAACGACTTAGCTTCAAATCCAAGGGAAACACATGATTTAACTTCAACTCAATGCGAAGTAGTAGGCTTAGCTTCAAATCAATGCGAAACAAATGTTTTGGGTTCAGATACTTGTAATAAACATGATTTATCTTCAACTGCATGCGATTCAAACGAGTTAGCTTCAAATCCAAGAGAAACACATGATATTAACTTCAAATCAATGCGAAGTGGAAGGCTTAGCTTCAAATCCATGCGAAACAAATGATTTACCTTCAAATATCTGCGGTTTAAATGAAATAGCTTCAAATGCAGGCGAAACAAACGAGTTAGCTTCAAGACCATGCGAAACACATGATTCAGCTTCAAATCAATGCAAAGTAGTAGACTTAGCTTCAAATCAATGCGAAACAAATGGTTTAGCTTCAAATACTTGTGATAAACATGATTTAGTTTCAACTGCATACGAATCGAACGAGTTCGCTCCAAATTCAAGAGAAACACATGAATTAACATCAAATCAATGCGAAGTAGTAGGCTTAGCTTCAAATCCATGTGAAATAAATGGTTTAGCTTCAAATACTTCTGATAAACACGATTTAGAGTCAATTGCATGCGAATGGAACGAGTTAGCTTCAAATCCCAGGGAAACACATGATTTAACTTCAAATCAATGCGAAGTAGGAGGCTTAGCTTCAAATCAATGCGAAACAAATGTTTTGGGTTCAGATACTTGTGAACAAAATGATTTAACTTCAACTGCATGCGAATCAAACGAGTTAGCTTCAAATTCAAGAGAAACACATGATTTAACTTCAAATCAATGCGAAGTAGTAGGCTCAGCTTCAAATCAATGCGAAACAAATGAATTACCTTCAAATACCTGCGGTTTAAATGAAATAGCTTCAAATGCAGGCGAAACAAACGAGTTAGCTTCACATCCATGCGAAGCACATGAGTTAGCTTCAAATCAATGCGAACAAGAAGGCTTAGCTTCAAATCCATGTGAAACAAATAGTTTAGCTTCAAATACTTCTGATAAACACGATTTAGAGTCAATTGCATGCGAATGGAACGAGCTAGCTTCAAATCCCAGGGAAACACATGATTTAACTTCAAATCAATGCGAAGTAGGAGGCTTAGCTTCAAATCAATGCGAAACAAATGTTTTGGGTTCAGATACTTGTGAACAAAATGATTTAGCTTCAACTGCATGCGAATCAAACGAGTTAGCTTCAAATTCAAGAGAAACACATGATTTAACTTCAAATCAATGCGAAGTAGAAGTCTTAGCATCAAATTCATGCGAAACAAATGATTTACCTTCAAATACTTGTGATAAACATAATTTAGCTTCAACTGCGTGCGAATCAAACGACTTAGCTTCAAATCCAAGGGAAACACATGATTTAACTTCAACTCAATGCGAAGTAGTAGGCTTAGCTTCAAATCAATGCGAAACAAATGTTTTGGGTTCAGATACTTGTAATAAACATGATTTAGCTTCAACTGCATGCGATTCAAACGAGTTAGCTTCAAATCCAAGAGAAACACATGATATTAACTTCAAATCAATGCGAAGTGGAAGGCTTAGCTTCAAATCCATGCGAAACAAATGATTTACCTTCAAATATCTGCGGTTTAAATGAAATAGCTTCAAATGCAGGCGAAACAAACGAGTTAGCTTCAAGACCATGCGAAACACATGATTCAGCTTCAAATCAATGCAAAGTAGTAGACTTAGCTTCAAATCAATGCGAAACAAATGGTTTAGCTTCAAATACTTGTGATAAACATGATTTAGTTTCAACTGCATACGAATCGAACGAGTTCGCTCCAAATTCGAGAGAAACACATGAATTAACATCAAATCAATGCGAAGTAGTAGGCTTAGCTTCAAATCCATGTGAAATAAATGGTTTAGCTTCAAATACTTCTGATAAACACGATTTAGAGTCAATTGCATGCGAATGGAACGAGTTAGCTTCAAATCCCAGGGAAACACATGATTTAACTTCAAATCAATGCGAAGTAGGAGGCTTAGCTTCAAATCAATGCGAAACAAATGTTTTGGGTTCAGATACTTGTGAACAAAATGATTTAACTTCAACTGCATGCGAATCAAACGAGTTAGCTTCAAATTCAAGAGAAACACATGATTTAACTTCAAATCAATGCGAAGTAGAAAATCTTAGCATCAAATTCATGCGAAACAAATGATTTACCTTCAAATACTTGTGATAAACATGATTTAGCTTCAACTGCGTGCGAATCAAACGACTTAGCTTCAAATCCAAGGGAAACACATGATTTAACTTCAACTCATTGCGTAGTAGTAGGCTTAGCTTCAAAACAATGCGAAACAAATGTTTTGGGTTCAGATACTTGTAATAAACATGATTTAGCTACAACTGCATGCGATTCAAACGAGTTAGCTTCAAATCCAAGAGAAACACATGATATTAACTTCAAATCAATGCGAAGTGGAAGGCTTAGCTTCAAATCCATGCGAAACAAACGATTTACCTTGAAATATCTGCGGTTTAAATGAAATAGCTTCAAATGCAGGCGAAACAAACGAGTTAGCTTCAAGACCATGCGAAACACATGATTCAGCTTCAAATCAATGCAAAGTAGTAGACTTAGCTTCAAATCAATGCGAAACAAATGGTTTAGCTTCAAATACTTGTGATAAACACGATTTAGTTTCAACTGCATACGAATCGAACGAGTTCGCTCCAAATTCAAGAGAAACACATGAATTAACATCAAATCAATGCGAAGTAGGAGGCTTAGCTTCAAATCAATGCGAAACAAATGTTTTGGGTTCAGATACTTGTGAACAAAATGATTTAGTTTCAACTGCATACGAATCGAACGAGTTCGCTTCAAATTTCAAGAGAAAACACATGAATTAACTTCAAATCAATGCGAAGTAGTAGGCTCAGCTTCAAATCAATGCGAAACAAATGAATTACCTTCAAATACCTGCGGTTTAAATGAAATAGCTTCAAATGCAGGCGAAACAAACGAGTTAGCTTCACATCCATGCGAAGCACATGAGTTAGCTTCAAATCAATGCGAACAAGAAGGCTTAGCTTCAAATCCATGTGAAACAAATAGTTTAGCTTCAAATACTTCTGATAAACACGATTTAGAGTCAATTGCATGCGAATGGAACGAGCTAGCTTCAAATCCCAGGGAAACACATGATTTAACTTCAAATCAATGCGAAGTAGGAGGCTTAGCTTCAAATCAATGCGAAACAAATGTTTTGGGTTCAGATACTTGTGATCAAAATGATTTAGCTTCAACTGCATGCGAATCAAACTAGTTAGCTTCAAATTCAAGAGAAACACATGATTTAACTTCAAATCAATGCGAAGTAGAAGTCTTAGCATCAAATTCATGCGAAACAAATGATTTACCTTCAAATACTTGTGATAAACATAATTTAGCTTCAACTGCGTGCGAATCAAACGACTTAGCTTCAAATCAAAGGGAAACACATGATTTAACTTCAACTCAATGCGAAGTAGTAGGCTTAGCTTCAAATCAATGCGAAACAAATGTTTTTGGGTTCAGATACTTGTAATAAACATGATTTAGCTTCAACTGCATGCGATTCAAACGAGTTAGCTTCAAATCCAAGAGAAACACATGATATTAACTTCAAATCAATGCGAAGTGGAAGGCTTAGCTTCAAATCCATGCGAAACAAATGATTTACCTTCAAATATCTGCGGTTTAAATGAAATAGCTTCAAATGCAGGAGAAACAAACGAGTTAGCTTCAAGACCATGCGAAACACATGATTCAGCTTCAAATCAATGCAAAGTAGTAGACTTAGCTTCAAATCAATGCGAAACAAATGGTTTAGCTTCAAATACTTGTGATAAACATGATTTAGTTTCAACTGCATACGAATCGAACGAGTTCGCTCCAAATTCAAGAGAAACACATGAATTAACATCAAATCAATGCGAAGTAGTAGGCTTAGCTTCAAATCCATGTGAAATAAATGGTTTAGCTTCAAATACTTCTGATAAACACGATTTAGATTCAATTGCATGCGAATGGAACGAGTTAGCTTCAAATCCCAGGGAAACACATGATTTAACTTCAAATCAATGCGAAGTAGGAGGCTTAGCTTCAAATCAATGCGAAACAAATGTTTTGGGTTCAGATACTTGTGAACAAAATGATTTAACTTCAACTGCATGCGAATCAAACGAGTTAGCTTCAAATTCAAGAGAAACACATGATTTAACTTCAAATCAATGCGAAGTAGAAATCTTAGCATCAAATTCATGCGAAACAAATGATTTACCTTCAAATACTTGTGATAAACATGATTTAGCTTCAACTGCGTGCGAATCAAACGACTTAGCTTCAAATCCAAGGGAAACACATGATTTAACTTCAACTCAATGCGAAGTAGTAGGCTTAGCTTCAAAACAATGCGAAACAAATGTTTTGGGTTCAGATACTTGTAATAAACATGATTTAGCTACAACTGCATGCGATTCAAACGAGTTAGCTTCAAATCCAAGAGAAACACATGATATTAACTTCAAATCAATGCGAAGTGGAAGGCGTGGCTTCAAATCCATGTGAAACAAATGATTTACCTTCAAATATCTGCGGATTAAATGAAATAGCTTCAAATGCAGGCGAAACAAACGAGTTTGCTTCAAATCCATGCGAAGCACATGAGTTAGCTTCAAATCAATGCGAAGTAGAAGGCTTAGCTTCAAACCATGTGAAACAAATGGTATAGCTTCAAATACTTCTGATAAACACGATTTAGAGTCAATTGCATGCGAATGGAACGAGTTAGCTTCAAATCCCAGGGAAACACATGATTTAACTTCAAATCAATGCGAAGTAGGAGGCTTAGCTTCAAATCAATGCGAAACAAATGGTTTGGATTCAGATACTTGTGATCAAAATGATTTAGCTTCAACTGCATGCGAATCAAACGACTTAGCTTCAAATTCAAGAGAAACACATGAATTAACTTCAAATCAATGCGAAGTAGTAGGCTTAGCTTCAAATCAATGCGAAACAAATGTTTTGGGTTCAGATACTTGTGATCAAAATGATTTAGCTTCAACTGCATGCGAATCAAACGAGTTAGCTTCAAATTCAAGAGAAAAACATGATTTAACTTCAAATCAATGCGAAGTAGAAGTCTTAGCATCAAATTCATGCGAAACAAATGATTTACCTTCAAATACTTGTGATAAACATGATTTAGCTTCAACTGCGTGCGAATCAAACGACTTAGCTTCAAATCCAAGGGAAACACATGATTTAACTTCAAATCAATGCGAAGTAGTAGGCTTAGCTTCAAAACAATGCGAAACAAATGTTTTGGGTTCAGATACTTGTAATAAACATGATTTAGCTTCAACTGCATGCGATTCAAACGAGTTAGCTTCAAATCCAAGAGAAACACATGATATTAACTTCAAATCAATGCGAAGTGGAAGGCTTAGCTTCAAATCCATGCGAAACAAATGATTTACCTTCAAATACTTGCGGTTTAAATGAAATAGCTTCAAATGCAGGCGAAACAAACGAGTTAGCTTCAAGACCATGCGAAACACATGATTCAGCTTCAAATCAATGCAAAGTAGTAGACTTAGCTTCAAATCAATGCGAAACAAATGGTTTAGCTTCAAATACTTCTGATAAACACGATTTAGAGTCAATTGCATGCGAATGGAACGAGTTAGCTTCAAATTCAAGAGAAACACATGAATTAACTTCAAATCAATGCGAAGTAGTAGGCTTAGCTTCAAGTCCATGTGAAACAAATGATTTACCTTCAAATATCTGCGGTTTAAATGAAATAGCTTCAAATGCAGGCGAAACAAACGAGTTAGCTTCAAATCCATGCGAAGCACATGAGTTAGCTTTAAATCAATGCGAAGTAGAAGGCTTAGCTTCAAATCCATGTGAAACAAATGGTTTAGCTTCAAATACTTCTGATAAACACGATTTAGAGTCAATTGCATGCGAATGGAACGAGTTAGCTTCAAATCCCAGGGAAACACATGATTTAACTCAAATCAATGCGAAGTAGGAGGCTTAGCTTCAAATCAATGCGAAACAAATGTTTTGGGTTCAGATACTTGTGAACAAAATGATTTAGTTTCAACTGCATACGAATCGAACGAGTTCGCTTCAAATTCAAGAGAAACACATGAATTAACTTCAAATCAATGCGAAGTAGTAGGCTCAGCTTCAAATCAATGCGAAACAAATGAATTACCTTCAAATACCTGCGGTTTAACTGAAATAGCTTCAAATGCAGGCGAAACAAACGAGTTAGCTTCACATCCATGCGAAGCACATGAGTTAGCTTCAAATCAATGCGAACAAGAAGGCTTAGCTTCAAATCCATGTGAAACAAATAGTTTAGCTTCAAATACTTCTGATAAACACGATTTAGAGTCAATTGCATGCGAATGGAACGAGTTAGATTCAAATCCCAGGGAAACACATGATTTAACTTCAAATCAATGCGAAGTAGGAGGCTTAGCTTCAAATCAATGCGAAACAAATGTTTTGGGTTCAGATACTTGTGAACAAAATGATTTAGCTTCAACTGCATGCGAATCAAACGAGTTAGCTTCAAATTCAAGAGAAACACACGATTTAACTTCAAATCAATGCGAAGTAGAAGTCTTAGCATCAAATTCATGCGAAACAAATGATTTACCTTCAAATACTTGTGATAAACATGATTTAGCTTCAACTACGTGCGAATCAAACGACTTAGCTTCAAATCCAAGGGAAACACATGATTTAACTTCAAATCAATGCGAAGTAGTAGGCTTAGCTTCAAAATAATGCGATACAAATGTTTTGGGTTCAGATACTTGTAATAAACATGATTTAGCTTCAACTGCATGCGATTCAAACGAGTTAGCTTCAAATCCAAGAGAAACACATGATATTAACTTCAAATCAATGCGAAGTGCAAGGCTTAGCTTCAAATCCATGCGAAACAAATGATTTACCTTCAAATACTTGCGGTTTAAATGAAATAGCTTCAAATGCAAGCGAAACAAACGAGTTAGCTTCAAGACCATGCGCAACACATGATTCAGCTTCAAATCAATGCAAAGTAGTAGACTTAGCTTCAAATCAATGCGAAACAAATGGTTTAGCTTCAAATACTTGTGATAAACATGATTTAGTTTCAACTGCATACGAATCGAACGAGTTCGCTCCAAATTCAAGAGAAACACATGAATTAACATCATATCAATGCGAAGTAGTAGGCTTAGCTTCAAATCCATGTGAAATAAATGGTTTAGCTTCAAATACTTCTGATAAACACGATTTAGAGTCAATTGCATGCGAATGGAACGAGTTAGCTTCAAATCCCAGGGAAACACATGATTTAACTTCAAATCAATGCGAGGTAGGAGGCTTAGCTTCAAATCAATGCGAAACAAATGTTTTGGGTTCAGATACTTGTGAACAAAATGATTTAGCTTCAACTGCATGCGAATCAAACGAGTTAGCTTCAAATTCAAGAGAAACACATGATTTAACTTCAAATCAATGCGAAGTAGAAGTCTTAGCATCAAATTCATGCGAAACAAATGATTTACCTTCAAATACTTATGATAAACATGATTTAGCTTCAACTGCGTGCGAATCAAACGACTTAGCTTCAAATCCAAGGGAAACACATGATTTAACTTCAACTCAATGCGAAGTAGTAGGCTTAGCTTCAAAACAATGCGAAACAAATGTTTTGGGTTCAGATACTTGTAATAAACATGATTTAGCTACAACTGCATGCGATTCAAACGAGTTAGCTTCAAATCCAAGAGCAACACATGATATTAACTTCAAATCAATGCGAAGTGGAAGGCGTGGCTTCAAATCCATGTGAAACAAATGATTTACCTTCAAATATCTGCGGTTTAAATGAAATAGCTTCAAATGCAGGCGAAACAAACGAGTTAGCTTCAAATCCATGCGAAGCACATGAGTTAGCTTCAAATCAATGCGAAGTAGAAGGCTTAGCTTCAAATCCATGTGAAACAAATGGTATAGCTTCAAATACTTCTGATAAACACGATTTAGAGTCAATTGCATGCGAATGGAACGAGTTAGCTTCAAATCCCAGGGAAACACATGATTTGACTTCAAATCAATGCGAAGTAGGAGGCTTAGCTTCAAATCAATGCGAAACAAATGGTTTGGATTCAGATACTTGTGATCAAAATGATTTAGCTTCAACTGCATGCGAATCAAACGACTTAGCTTCAAATTCAAGAGAAACACATGAATTAACTTCAAATCAATGCGAAGTAGTAGGCTTAGCTTCAAATCAATGCGAAACAAATGTTTTGGGTTCAGATACTTGTGATCAAAATGATTTAGCTTCAACTGCATGCGAATCAAACGAGTTAGCTTCAAATTCAAGAGAAAAACATGATTTAACTTCAAATCAATGCGAAGTAGAAGTCTTAGCATCAAATTCATGCGAAACAAATGATTTACCTTCAAATACTTGTGATAAACATGATTTAGCTTCAACTGCGTGCGAATCAAACGACTTAGCTTCAAATCCAAGGGAAACACATGATTTAACTTCAAATCAATGCGAAGTAGTAGGCTTAGCTTCAAAACAATGCGAAACAAATGTTTTGGGTTCAGATACTTGTAATAAACATGATTTAGCTTCAACTGCATGCGATTCAAACGAGTTAGCTTCAAATCCAAGAGAAACACATGATATTAACTTCAAATCAATGCGAAGTGGAAGGCTTAGCTTCAAATCCATGCGAAACAAATGATTTACCTTCAAATACTTGCGGTTTAAATGAAATAGCTTCAAATGCAGGCGAAACAAACGAGTTAGCTTCAAGACCATGCGAAACACATGATTCAGCTTCAAATCAATGCAAAGTAGTAGACTTAGCTTCAAATCAATGCGAAACAAATGGTTTAGCTTCAAATACTTCTGATAAACACGATTTAGAGTCAATTGCATGCGAATGGAACGAGTTCGCTTCAAATTCAAGAGAAACACATGAATTAACTTCAAATCAATGCGAAGTAGTAGGCTTAGCTTCAAGTCCATGTGAAACAAATGATTTACCTTCAAATATCTGCGGTTTAAATGAAATAGCTTCAAATGCAGGCGAAACAAACGAGTTAGCTTCAAATCCATGCGAAGCACATGAGTTAGCTTTAAATCAATGCGAAGTAGAAGGCTTAGCTTCAAATCCATGTGAAACAAATGGTTTAGCTTCAAATACTTCTGATAAACACGATTTAGAGTCAATTGCATGCGAATGGAACGAGTTAGCTTCAAATCCCAGGGAAACACATGATTTAACTCAAATCAATGCGAAGTAGGAGGCTTAGCTTCAAATCAATGCGAAACAAATGTTTTGGGTTCAGATACTTGTGAACAAAATGATTTAGTTTCAACTGCATACGAATCGAACGAGTTCGCTTCAAATTCAAGAGAAACACATGAATTAACTTCAAATCAATGCGAAGTAGTAGGCTCAGCTTCAAATCAATGCGAAACAAATGAATTACCTTCAAATACCTGCGGTTTAAATGAAATAGCTTCAAATGCAGGCGAAACAAACGAGTTAGCTTCACATCCATGCGAAGCACATGAGTTAGCTTCAAATCAATGCGAACAAGAAGGCTTAGCTTCAAATCCATGTGAAACAAATAGTTTAGTTTCAAATACTTCTGATAAACACGATTTAGAGTCAATTGCATGCGAATGGAACGAGTTAGATTCAAATCCCAGGGAAACACATGATTTAACTTCAAATCAATGCGAAGTAGGAGGCTTAGCTTCAAATCAATGCGAAACAAATGTTTTGGGTTCAGATACTTGTGAACAAAATGATTTAGCTTCAACTGCATGCGAATCAAACGAGTTAGCTTCAAATTCAAGAGAAACACACGATTTAACTTCAAATCAATGCGAAGTAGAAGTCTTAGCATCAAATTCATGCGAAACAAATGATTTACCTTCAAATACTTGTGATAAACATGATTTAGCTTCAACTACGTGCGAATCAAACGACTTAGCTTCAAATCCAAGGGAAACACATGATTTAACTTCAAATCAATGCGAAGTAGTAGGCTTAGCTTCAAAATAATGCGATACAAATATTTTGGGTTCAGATACTTGTAATAAACATGATTTAGCTTCAACTGCATGCGACTCAAACGAGTTAGCTTCAAATCCAAGAGAAACACATGATATTAACTTCAAATCAATGCGAAGTGCAAGGCTTAGCTTCAAATCCATGCGAAACAAATGATTTACCTTCAAATACTTGCGGTTTAAATGAAATAGCTTCAAATGCAAGCGAAACAAACGAGTTAGCTTCAAGACCATGCGCAACACATGATTCAGCTTCAAATCAATGCAAAGTAGTAGACTTAGCTTCAAATCAATGCGAAACAAATGGTTTAGCTTCAAATACTTGTGATAAACATGATTTAGTTTCAACTGCATACGAATCGAACGAGTTCGCTCCAAATTCAAGAGAAACACATGAATTAACATCATATCAATGCGAAGTAGTAGGCTTAGCTTCAAATCCATGTGAAATAAATGGTTTAGCTTCAAATACTTCTGATAAACACGATTTAGAGTCAATTGCATGCGAATGGAACGAGTTAGCTTCAAATCCCAGGGAAACACATGATTTAACTTCAAATCAATGCGAGGTAGGAGGCTTAGCTTCAAATCAATGCGAAACAAATGTTTTGGGTTCAGATACTTGTGAACAAAATGATTTAGCTTCAACTGCATGCGAATCAAACGAGTTAGCTTCAAATTCAAGAGAAACACATGATTTAACTTCAAATCAATGCGAAGTAGAAGTCTTAGCATCAAATTCATGCGAAACAAATGATTTACCTTCAAATACTTATGATAAACATGATTTAGCTTCAACTGCGTGCGAATCAAACGACTTAGCTTCAAATCCAAGGGAAACACATGATTTAACTTCAACTCAATGCGAAGTAGTAGGCTTAGCTTCAAAACAATGCGAAACAAATGTTTTGGGTTCAGATACTTGTAATAAACATGATTTAGCTACAACTGCATGCGATTCAAACGAGTTAGCTTCAAATCCAAGAGCAACACATGATATTAACTTCAAATCAATGCGAAGTGGAAGGCGTGGCTTCAAATCCATGTGAAACAAATGATTTACCTTCAAATATCTGCGGTTTAAATGAAATAGCTTCAAATGCAGGCGAAACAAACGAGTTAGCTTCAAATCCATGCGAAGCACATGAGTTAGCTTCAAATCAATGCGAAGTAGAAGGCTTAGCTTCAAATCCATGTGAAACAAATGGTATAGCTTCAAATACTTCTGATAAACACGATTTAGAGTCAATTGCATGCGAATGGAACGAGTTAGCTTCAAATCCCAGGGAAACACATGATTTAACTTCAAATCAATGCGAAGTAGGAGGCTTAGCTTCAAATCAATGCGAAACAAATGGTTTGGATTCAGATACTTGTGATCAAAATGATTTAGCTTCAACTGCATGCGAATCAAACGACTTAGCTTCAAATTAAAGAGAAACACATGAATTAACTTCAAATCAATGCGAAGTAGTAGGCTTAGCTTCAAATCAATGCGAAACAAATGTTTTGGGTTCAGATACTTGTGATCAAAATGATTTAGCTTCAACTGCATGCGAATCAAACGAGTTAGCTTCAAATTCAAGAGAAAAACATGATTTAACTTCAAATCAATGCGAAGTAGAAGTCTTAGCATCAAATTCATGCGAAACAAATGATTTACCTTCAAATACTTGTGATAAACATGATTTAGCTTCAACTGCGTGCGAATCAAACGACTTAGCTTCAAATCCAAGGGAAACACATGATTTAACTTCAAATCAATGCGAAGTAGTAGGCTTAGCTTCAAAACAATGCGAAACAAATGTTTTGGGTTCAGATACTTGTAATAAACATGATTTAGCTTCAACTGCATGCGATTCAAACGAGTTAGCTTCAAATCCAAGAGTAACACATGATATTAACTTCAAATCAATGCGAAGTGGAAGGCTTAGCTTCAAATCCATGCGAAACAAATGATTTACCTTCAAATACTTGCGGTTTAAATGAAATAGCTTCAAATGCAGGCGACACAAACGAGTTAGTTTCAAGACCATGCGAAACACATGATTCAGATTCAAATCAATGCAACGTAGTAGACTTAGCTTCAAATCAATGCGAAACAAATGGTTTAGCTTCAAATACTTGTGATAAACATGATTTAGTTTCAACTGCATACGAATCGAACGAGTTCGCTTCAAATTCAAGAGAAACACATGAATTAACTTCAAATCAGTACGAAGTAGTAGGCTCAGCTTCAAATCAATGCGAAACAAATGAATTACCTTCAAATACCTGCGGTTTAAATGAAATAGCTTCAAATGCAGGCGAAACAAACGAGTTAGCTTCACATCCATGCGAAGCACATGAGTTAGCTTCTAATCAATGCGAACATGAAGGCTTAGCTTCAAATCCATGTGAAACAAATGGTTTAGCTTCAAATACTTCTGATAAACACGATTTAGAGTCAATTGCATGCGAATGGTACGAGTTAGCTTCAAATCCCAGGGAAACACATGAATTAACTTCAAATCAATGCGAAGTAGTAGGCTTAGCTTCAAGTCCATGTGAAACAAATGATTTACCTTCAAATATCTGCGGTTTAAATGTAATAGCTTCAAATGCAGGCGAAACAAACGAGTTTGCTTCAAATCCATGCGAAGCACATGAGTTAGCTTCAAATCAATGCGAAGTAGAAGGCTTAGCATCAAATCCATGTGAAACAAATGGTTTAACTTCAAATACTTCTGATAAACACGATTTAGAGTCAATTGCATGCGAATGGAACGAGTTAGCTTCAAATCCCAGGGAAACACATGATTTAACTTCAAATCAATGCGAAGTAGGAGGCTTAGCTTCAAATCAATGCGAAACAAATGTTTTGGGTTCAGATACTTGTGAACAAAATGATTTAGCTTCAACTGCATGCGAATCAAACGAGTTAGCTTCAAATTCAAGAGAAACACATGATTTAACTTCAAATCAATGCGAAGTAGAAGTCTTAGCATCAAATTCATGCGAAACAAATGATTTACCTTCAAATACTTGTGATAAACATGATTTAGCTTCAACTGCGTGCGAATCAAACGACTTAGCTTCAAATCCAAGGGAAACACATGATTTAACTTCAACTCAATGCGAAGTAGAAGTCTTAGCATCAAATTCATGCGAAACAAATGTTTTGGGTTCTGATACTTGTAATAAACATGATTTAGCTACAACTGCATGCGATTCAAACGAGTTAGCTTCAAATCCAAGAGAAACACATGATATTAACTTCAAATCAATGCGAAGTGGAAGGCGTGGCTTCAAATCCATGTGAAACAAATGATTTACCTTCAAATATCTGCGGTTTAAATGAAATAGCTTCAAATGCAGGCGAAACAAACGAGTTAGCTTCAAATCCATGCGAAGCACATGAGTTAACTTCAAATCAATGCGAGGTAGAAGGCTTAGCTTCAAATCCATGTGAAACAAATGGTTTAGCTTCTAATACTTCTGATAATCACGATTTAGAGTCAATTGCATGCGAATGGAACGAGTTAGCTTCAAATCCCAGGGAAACACATGATTTGACTTCAAATCAATGCGAAGTAGGAGGCTTAGCTTCAAATCAATGCGAAACAAATGGTTTGGATTCAGATACTTGTGATCAAAATGATTTAGCTTCAACTGCATGCGAATCAAACGACTTAGCTTCAAATTCAAGAGAAACACATGAATTAACTTCAAATCAATGCGAAGTAGTAGGCTTAGCTTCAAATCAATGTGAAACAAATGGTTTAGCTTCAAATACTTCTGATAATCACGATTTAGAGTCAATTGCATGCGAATGGAACGAGTTAGCTTCAAATCCCAGGGAAACACATGATTTAACTTCAAATCAATGCGAAGTAGGAGGCTTAGCTTCAAATCAATGCGAAACAAATGTTTTGGGTTCAGATACTTGTGAACAAAATGATTTAGCTTTAACTGCATGCGAATCAAACGAGTTAGCTTCAAATTCAAGAGAAACACATGATTTAACTTCAAATCAATGCGAAGTAGAAGTCTTAGCATCAAATTCATGCGAAACAAATGATTTACCTTCAAATACTTGTGATAAACATGATTTAGCTTCAACTGCGTGCGAATCAAACGACTTAGCTTCAAATCCAAGGGAAACACATGATTTAACTTCAACTCAATGCGAAGTAGAAGTCTTAGCATCAAATTCATGCGAAACAAATGTTTTGGGTTCTGATACTTGTAATAAACATGATTTAGCTACAACTGCATGCGATTCAAACGAGTTAGCTTCAAATCCAAGAGAAACACATGATATTAACTTCAAATCAATGCGAAGTGGAAGGCGTGGCTTCAAATCCATGTGAAACAAATGATTTACCTTCAAATATCTGCGGTTTATATGAAATAGCTTCAAATGCAGGCGAAACAAACGAGTTAGCTTCAAATCCATGCGAAGCACATGAGTTAGCTTCAAATCAATGCGAGGTAGAAGGCTTAGCTTCAAATCCATGTGAAACAAATGGTTTAGCTTCAAATACTTCTGATAATCACGATTTAGAGTCAATTGCATGCGAGTGGAACGAGTTAGCTTCAAATCCCAGGGAAACACATGATTTGACTTCAAATCAATGCGAAGTAGGAGGCTTAGCTTCAAATCAATGCGAAACAAATGGTTTGGATTCAGATACTTGTGATCAAAATGATTTAGCTTCAACTGCATGCGAATCAAACGACTTAGCTTCAAATTCAAGAGAAACACATGAATTAACTTCAAATCAATGCGAAGTAGTAGGCTTAGCTTCAAATCAATGTGAAACAAATGGTTTAGCTTCAAATACTTCTGATAATCACGATTTAGAGTCAATTGCATGCGAATGGAACGAGTTAGCTTCAAATCCCAGGGAAACACATGATTTAACTTCAAATCAATGCGAAGTAGGAGGCTTAGCTTCAAATCAATGCGAAACAAATGGTTTGGATTCAGATACTTGTGATCAAAATGATTTAGCTTCAACTGCATGCGAATCAAACGACTTAGCTTCAAATTCAAGAGAAACACATGAATTAACTTCAAATCAATGCGAAGTAGTAGGCTTAGCTTCAAATCCATGTGAAACAAATGATTTACCTTCAAATATCTGCGGTTTAAATGAACTAGCTTCAAATGCAGGCGAAACAAACGAGTTAGCTTCAAATCCATGCGAAGCACATGAGTTAGCTTCAAATCAATGCGAAGTAGAAGGCTTAGCTTCAAATCCATGTGAAATAAATGGTTTAGCTTCAAATACTTCTGATAAACACGATTTAGAGTCAATTGCATGCGAATGGAACGAGTTAGCTTCAAATCCCAGGGAAACACATGATTTAACTTCAAATCAATGCGAAGTAGGAGGGTTAGCTTCAAATCAATGCGAAACAAATGTTTTGGGTTCAGATACTTGTGAACAAAATGATTTAGCTTCAACTGCAAGCGAATCAAACGACTTAGCTTCAAATTCAAGAGAAACACATGAATTAACTTCAAATCAATGCGAAGTAGTAGGCTTAGCTTCAAATCAATGCGAAACAAATGTTTTGGGTTCAGATACTTGTGATCAAAATGATTTAGCTTCAACTGCATGCGAATCAAACGAGTTAGCTTCAAATTCAAGAGAAAAACATGATTTAACTTCAAATCAATGCGAAGTAGAAGTCTTAGCATCAAATTCATGCGAAACAAATGATTTACTTTCAAATACTTGTGTTAAACATGATTTAGCTTCAACTGCGTGCGAATCAAACGACTTAGCTTCAAATCCAAGGGAAACACATGATTTAACTTCAAATCAATGCGAAGTAGTAGGCTTAGCTTCAAAACAATGCGAAACAAATGTTTCGGGTTCAGATACTTGTAATAAACATGATTTAGCTTCAACTGCATGCGATTCAAACGAGTTAGCTTCAAATCCAAGAGAAACACATGATATTAACTTCAAATCAATGCGAAGTGGAAGGCTTAGCTTCAAATCCATGCGAAACAAATGATGTACCTTCAAATACTTGCGGTTTAAATGAAATAGCTTCAAATGCAGGCGAAACAAACGAGTTAGCTTCAAGACCATGCGAAACACATGATTCAGCTTCAAATCAATGCAAAGTAGTAGACTTAGCTTCAAATCAATGCGAAACAAATGGTTTAGCTTCAAATACTTGTGATAAACGTGATTTAGTTTCAACTGCATACGAATCGAACGAGTTCGCTTCAAATTCAAGAGAAACACATGAATTAACTTCAAATCAGTGCGAAGTAGTAGGCTCAGCTTCAAATCAATGCGAAACAAATGAATTACCTTCAAATACCTGCGGTTTAAATGAAATAGCCTCAAATGCAGGCGAAACAAACGAGTTAGCTTCACATCCATGCGAAGCACATGAGTTAGCTTCAAATCAATGCGAACATGAAGGCTTAGCTTCAAATCCATGTGAAACAAATGGTTTAGCTTCAAATACTTCTGATAAACACGATTTAGAGTCAATTGCATGCGAATGGAACGAGTTAGCTTCAAATCCCAGGGAAACACATGAATTAACTTCAAATCAATGCGAAGTAGTAGGCTTAGCTTCAAGTCCATGTGAAACAAATGATTTACCTTCAAATATCTGCGGTTTAAATGAAATAGCTTCAAATGCAGGCGAAACAAACGAGTTAGCTTCAAATCCATGTGAAGCACATGAGGTAGCTTCAAATCAATGCGAAGTAGAAGGCTTAGCTTCAAATCCATGTGAAACAAATGGTTTAGCTTCAAATACTTCTGATAAACACGATTTAGAGTCAATTGCATGCGAATGGAACGAGTTAGCTTCAAATCCCAGGGAAACACATGATTTAACTTCAAATCAATGCGAAGTAGGAGGCTTAGCTTCAAATCAATGCGAAACAAATGTTTTGGGTTCAGATACTTGTAATAAACATGATTTATCTTCAACTGCATGCGATTCAAACGAGTTAGCTTCAAATCCAAGAGAAACACATGATATTAACTTCAAATCAATGCGAAGTGGAAGGCTTAGCTTCAAATCCATGCGAAACAAACGATTTACCTTGAAATATCTGCGGTTTAAATGAAATAGCTTCAAATGCAGGCGAAACAAACGAGTTAGCTTCAAGACCATGCGAAACACATGATTCAGCTTCAAATCAATGCAAAGTAGTAGACTTAGCTTCAAATCAATGCGAAACAAATGGTTTAGCTTCAAATACTTGTGATAAACACGATTTAGTTTCAACTGCATACGAATCGAACGAGTTCGCTCCAAATTCAAGAGAAACACATGAATTAACATCAAATCAATGCGAAGTAGTAGGCTTAGCTTCAAATCAATGCGAAACAAATGAATTACCTTCAAATACTTGTGATAAACATGATTTAGCTTCAACTGCGTGCGAAACAAACGAGTTAGCTTTACATCCATGCGAAGCACATGAGTTAGCTTCAAATCAATTGGAAGTAGAAGGCTTAGCTTCAAATCCATGTGAAACAAATGGTTTAGCTTCAAATACTCCTGATAAACACGATTTAGAGTCAATTGCATGCGAATGGAATAAGTTAGCTTCAAATCCCAGGGAAACACATGATTTAACTTCAAATCAATGCGAAGTAGGAGGCTTAGCTTCAAATCAATGCGAAACAAATGGTTTGGATTCAGATACTTGTGATCAAAATGATTTAGCTTCAACTGCATGCGAATCAAACGACTTAGCTTCAAATTCAAGAGAAACACATGAATTAACTTCAAATCAATGCGAAGTAGTAGGCTCAGCTTCAAATCAATGCGAAACAAATGTTTTGGGTTCAGATACTTGTGAACAAAATGATTTAGCTTCAACTGCATGCGAATCAAACGAGTTAGCTTCAAATTCAAGAGAAACACATGATTTAACTTCAAATCAATGCGAAGTAGAAATCTTAGCATCAAATTCATGCGAAACAAATGATTTACCTTCAAATACTTGTGATAAACATGATTTAGCTTCAACTGCGTGCGAATCAAACGACTTAGCTTCAAATCCAAGGGAAACACATGATTTAATTTCAACTCAATGCGAAGTAGTAGGCTTAGCTTCAAAACAATGCGAAACAAATGTTTTGGGTTCAGATACTTGTAATAAACATGATTTAGCTACAACTGCATGCGATTCAAACGAGTTAGCTTCAAATCCAAGAGAAACACATGATATTAACTTCAAATCAATGCGAAGTGGAAGGCGTGGCTTCAAATCCATGTGAAACAAATGATTTACCTTCAAATATCTGCGGTTTAAATGAAATAGCTTCAAATGCAGGCGAAACAAACGAGTTCGCTCCAAATTCAAGAGAAACACATGAATTAACATCAAATCAATGCGAAGTAGTAGGCTTAGCTTCAAATCCATGTGAAATAAATGGTTTAGCTTCAAATACTTCTGATAAACACGATTTAGAGTCAATTGCATGCGAATGGAACGAGATAGCTTCAAATCCCAGGGAAACACATGATTTAACTTCAAATCAATGCGAGGTAGGAGGCTTAGCTTCAAATCAATGCGAAACAAATGTTTTGGGTTCAGATACTTGTGAACAAAATGATTTAGCTTCAACTGCATGCGAATCAAACGAGTTAGCTTCAAATTCAAGAGAAACACATGATTTAACTTCAAATCAATGCGAAGTAGAAGTCTTAGCATCAAATTCATGCGAAACAAATGATTTACCTTCAAATACTTGTGATAAACATGATTTAGCTTCAACTGCGTGCGAATCAAACGACTTAGCTTCAAATCCAAGGGAAACACATGATTTAACTTCAACTCAATGCGAAGTAGTAGGCTTAGCTTCAAAACAATGCGAAACAAATGTTTTGGGTTCAGATACTTGTAATAAACATGATTTAGCTACAACTGCATGCGATTCAAACGAGTTAGCTTCAAATCCAAGAGCAACACATGATATTAACTTCAAATCAATGCGAAGTGGAAGGCGTGGCTTCAAATCCATGTGAAACAAATGATTTACCTTCAAATATCTGCGGTTTAAATGAAATAGCTTCAAATGCAGGCGAAACAAACGAGTTAGCTTCAAATCCATGCGAAGCACATGAGTTAGCTTCAAATCAATGCGAAGTAGAAGGCTTAGCTTCAAATCCATGTGAAACAAATGGTATAGCTTCAAATACTTCTGATAAACACGATTTAGAGTCAATTGCATGCGAATGGAACGAGTTAGCTTCAAATCCCAGGGAAACACATGATTTAACTTCAAATCAATGCGAAGTAGGAGGCTTAGCTTCAAATCAATGCGAAACAAATGGTTTGGATTCAGATACTTGTGATCAAAATGATTTAGCTTCAACTGCATGCGAATCAAACGACTTAGCTTCAAATTCAAGAGAAACACATGAATTAACTTCAAATCAATGCGAAGTAGTAGGCTTAGCTTCAAATTAATGCGAAACAAATGTTTTGGGTTCAGATACTTGTGATCAAAATGATTTAGCTTCAACTGCAGGCGAATCAAACGAGTTAGCTTCAAATTCAAGAGAAAAACATGATTTAACTTCAAATCAATGCGAAGTAGAAGTCTTAGCATCAAATTCATGCGAAACAAATGATTTACCTTCAAATACTTGTGATAAACATGATTTAGCTTCAACTGCGTGCGAATCAAACGACTTAGCTTCAAATCCAAGGGAAACACATGATTTAACTTCAAATCAATGCGAAGTAGTAGGCTTAGCTTCAAAACAATGCGAAACAAATGTTTTGGGTTCAGATACTTGTAATAAACATGATTTAGCTTCAACTGCATGCGATTCAAACGAGTTAGCTTCAAATCCAAGAGTAACACATGATATTAACTTCAAATCAATGCGAAGTGGAAGGCTTAGCTTCAAATCCATGCGAAACAAATGATTTACCTTCAAATACTTGCGGTTTAAATGAAATAGCTTCAAATGCAGGCGAAACAAACGAGTTAGCTTCAAGACCATGCGAAACACATGATTCAGCTTCAAATCAATGCAAAGTAGTAGACTTAGCTTCAAATCAATGCGAAACAAATGATTTACCTTCAAATACTTGCGGTTTAAATGAAATAGCTTCAAATGCAGGCGAAACAAACGAGTTTGCTTCAAATCCATGCGAAGCACATGAGTTAGCTTCAAATCAATGCGAAGTAGAAGGCTTAGCTTCAAATCCATGTGAAACAAATGGTTTAACTTCAAACACTTCTGATAAACACGATTTAGAGTCAATTGCATGCGAATGGAACGAGTTAGCTTCAAATTCAAGAGAAACACATGAATTAACTTCAAATCAATGCGAAGTAGTAGGCTTAGCTTCAAATCAATGCGAAACAAATGTTTTGGGTTCAGATACTTGTGATCAAAATGATTTAGCTTCAACTGCATGCGAATCAAACGAGTTAGCTTCAAATTCAAGAGAAACACATGATTTAACTTCAAATCAATGCGAAGTAGAAGTCTTAGCATCAAATTCATGCGAAACAAATGATTTACCTTCAAATACTTGTGATAAACATGATTTAGCTTCAACTGCGTGCGAATCAAACGACTTAGCTTCAAATCCAAGGGAAACACATGATTTAACTTCAACTCAATGCGAAGTAGTAGGCTTAGCTTCAAAACAATGCGAAACAAATGTTTTGGGTTCAGATACTTGTAATAAACATGATTTAGCTTCAACTGCATGCGATTCAAACGAGTTAGCTTCAAATCCAAGAGAAACACATGATATTAACTTCAAATCAATGCGAAGTGGAAGGCGTGGCTTCAAATCCATGTGAAACAAATGATTTACCTTCAAATATCTGCGGTTTAAATGAAATAGCTTCAAATGCAGGCGAAACAAATGGTTTAGCTTCAAATACTTCTGATAAACACGATTTAGAGTCAATTGCATGCGAATGGAACGAGTTAGCTTCAAATCCCAGGGAAACACATGAATTAACTTCAAATCAATGCGAAGTAGTAGGCTTAGCTTCAAGTCCATGTGAAACAAATGATTTACCTTCAAATATCTGCGGTTAAAATGAAATAGCTTCAAATATCTGCGGTTTAAATGAAATAGCTTCAAATGCAGGCGAAACAAACGAGTTAGCTTCAAATCCATGCGAAGCACATGAGGTAGCTTCAAATCAATGCGAAGTAGAAGGCTTAGCTTCAAATCCATGTGAAACAAATGGTTTAGCTTCAAATACTTCTGATAAACACGATTTAGAGTCAATTGCATGCGAATGGAACGAGTTAGCTTCAAATCCAAGAGAAACACATGATATTAACTTCAAATCAATGCGAAGTGGAAGGCTTAGCTTCAAATCCATGCGAAACAAACGATTTACCTTCAAATATCTGCGGTTTAAATGAAATAGCTTCAAATGCAGGCGAAACAAACGAGTTAGCTTCAAGACCATGCGAAACACATGATTCAGCTTCAAATCAATGCAAAGTAGTAGACTTAGCTTCAAATCAATGCGAAACAAATGGTTTAGCTTCAAATACTTGTGATAAACACGATTTAGTTTCAACTGCATACGAATCGAACGAGTTCGCTCCAAATTCAAGAGAAACACATGAATTAACATCAAATCAATGCGAAGTAGTAGGCTTAGCTTCAAATCAATGCGAAACAAATGAATTACCTTCAAATACTTCTGATAAACATGATTTAGCTTCAACTGCGTGCGAAACAAACGAGTTAGCTTTACATCCATGCGAAGCACATGAGTTAGCTTCAAATCAATTGGAAGTAGAAGGCTTAGCTTCAAATCCATGTGAAACAAATGGTTTAGCTTCAAATACTTCTGATAAACACGATTTAGAGTCAATTGCATGCGAATGGAATAAGTTAGCTTCAAATCCCAGGGAAACACATGATTTAACTTCAAATCAATGCGAAGTAGGAGGCTTAGCTTCAAATCAATGCGAAACAAATGGTTTGGATTCAGATACTTGTGATCAAAATGATTTAGCTTCAACTGCATGCGAATCAAACGACTTTGCTTCAAATTCAAGAGAAACACATGAATTAACTTCAAATCAATGCGAAGTAGTAGGCTTAGCTTCAAATCAATGCGAAACAAATGAATTACCTTCAAATACCTGCGGTTTAAATGAAATAGCTTCAAATGCAGGCGAAACAAACGAGTTAGCTTCACATCCATGCGAAGCACATGAGTTAGCTTTAAATCAATGCGAAGTAGAAGGCTTAGCTTCAAATCCATGTGAAACAAATGGTTTAGCTTCAAATACTTCTGATAAACACGATTTAGAGTCAATTGCATGCGAATGGAACGAGTTAGCTTCAAATCCCAGGGAAACACATGATTTAACTTCAAATCAATGCGAAGTAGGAGGCTTAGCTTCAAATCAATGCGAAACAAATGTTTTGGGTTCAGATACTTGTGAACAAAATGATTTAGTTTCAACTGCATACGAATCGAACGAGTTCGCTTCAAATTCAAGAGAAACACATGAATTAACTTCAAATCAATGCGAAGTAGTAGGCTCAGCTTCAAATCAATGCGAAACAAATGAATTACCTTCAAATACCTGCGGTTTAAATGAAATAGCTTCAAATGCAGGCGAAACAAACGAGTTTGCTTCACATCCATGCGAAGCACATGAGTTAGCTTCAAATCAATGCGAACAAGAAGGCTTAGCTTCAAATCCATGTGAAACAAATGGTTTAGCTTCAAATACTTCTGATAAACACGATTTAGAGTCAACTGCATGCGAATGGAACGAGTTAGCTTCAAATCCCAGGGAAACACATGAATTAACTTCAAATCAATGCGAAGTAGTAGGCTTAGCTTCAAGTCCATGTGAAACAAATGATTTACCTTCAAATATCTGCGGTTTAAATGAAATAGCTTCAAATGCAGGCGAAACAAACGAGTTAGCTTCAAATCCATGCGAAGCACATGAGGTAGCTTCAAATCAATGCGAAGTAGAAGGCTTAGCTTCAAATCCATGTGAAACAAATGGTTTAGCTTCAAATACTTCTGATAAACACGATTTAGAGTCAATTGCATGCGAATGGAACGAGTTAGCTTCAAATCCCAGGGAAACACATGATTCAACTTCAAATCAATGCGAAGTAGGAGGCTTAGCTTCAAATCAATGCGAAACAAATGTTTTGGGTTCAGATACTTGTAATAAACATGATTTAGCTTCAACTGCATGCGATTCAAACGAGTTAGCTTCAAATCCAAGAGAAACACATGATATTAACTTCAAATCAATGCGAAGTGGAAGGCTTAGCTTCAAATCCATGCGAAACAAATGAATTACCTTCAAATACCTGCGGTTTAAATGAAATAGCTTCAAATGCAGGCGAAACAAACGAGTTAACTTCACATCCATGCGAAGCACATGAGTTAGCTTCAATTCAATTGGAAGTAGGAGGCTTAGCTTCAAATCCATGTGAAACAAATGGTTTAGCTTCAAATACTTCTGATAAACACGATTTAGAGTGAATTGCATGCGAATGGAATAAGTTAGCTTCAAATCCCAGGGAAACACATGATTTAACTTCAAATCAATGCGAAGTAGGAGGCTTAGCTTCAAATCAATGCGAAACAAATGGTTTGGATTCAGATACTTGTGATCAAAATGATTTAGCTTCAACTGCATGCGAATCAAACGACTTAGCTTCAAATTCAAGAGAAACACATGAATTAACTTCAAATCAATGCGAAGTAGTAGGCTTAGCTTCAAATCAATGCGAAACAAATGAATTACCTTCAAAAACCTGCGGTTTAAATGAAATAGCTTCAAATGCAGGCGAAACAAACGAGTTAGCTTCACATCCATGCGAAGCACATGAGTTAGCTTTAAATCAATGCGAAGTAGAAGGCTTAGCTTCAAATCCATGTGAAACAAATGGTTTAGCTTCAAATACTTCTGATAAACACGATTTAGAGTCAATTGCATGCGAATGGAACGAGTTAGCTTCAAATCCCAGGGAAACACATGATTTAACTTCAAATCAATGCGAAGTAGGAGGCTTAGCTTCAAATCAATGCGAAACAAATGTTTTGGGTTCAGATACTTGTGAACAAAATGATTTAGCTTCAACTGCATGCGAATCAAACGAGTTACTTCAAATTCAAGAGAAACACATGATTTAACTTCAAATCAATGCGAAGTAGAAGTCTTAGCATCAAATTCATGCGAAACAAATGATTTACCTTCAAATACTTGTGATAAACATGATTTAGCTTCAACTGCGTGCGAATCAAACGACTTAGCTTCAAATCCAAGGGAAACACATGATTTAACTTCAACTCAATGCGAAGTAGGAGGCTTAGCTTCAAATCAATGCGAAACAAATGTTTTGGGTTCAGATACTTGTAATAAACATGATTTAGCTTCAACTGCATGCGATTCAAACGAGTTAGCTTCAAATCCAAGAGAAACACATGATATTAACTTCAAATCAATGCGAAGTGGAAGGCTTATCTTCAAATCCATGCGAAACAAATGAATTACCTTCAAATACCTGCGGTTTAAATGAAATAGCTTCAAATGCAGGCGAAACAAACGAGTTAACTTCACATCCATGCGAAGCACATGAGTTAGCTTCAATTCAATTGGAAGTAGGAGGCTTAGCTTCAAATCCATGTGAAACAAATGGTTTAGCTTCAAATACTTCTGATAAACACGATTTAGAGTGAATTGCATGCGAATGGAATAAGTTAGCTTCAAATCCCAGGGAAACACATGATTTAACTTCAAATCAATGCGAAGTAGGAGGCTTAGCTTCAAATCAATGCGAAGTAGGAGGCTTAGCTTCAAATCAATGCGAAACAAATGGTTTGGATTCAGATACTTGTGATCAAAATGATTTAGCTTCAACTGCATGCGAATCAAACGACTTAGCTTCAAATTCAAGAGAAACACATGAATTAACTTCAAATCAATGCGAAGTAGTAGGCTTAGCTTCAAATCAATGCGAAACAAATGGTTTAGCTTCAAATACTTCTGATAAACACGATTTAGAGTGAATTGCATGCGAATGGAATAAGTTAGCTTCAAATCCCAGGGAAACACATGATTTAACTTCAAATCAATGCGAAGTAGGAGGCTTAGCTTCAAATCAATGCGAAACAAATGGTTTGGATTCAGATACTTGTGAACAAAATGATTTAGCTTCAACTGCATGCGAATCAAACGAGTTAGCTTCAAATTCAAGAGAAACACATGATTTAACTTCAAATCAATGCGAAGTAGAAGTCTTAGCATCAAATTCATGCGAAACAAATGATTTACCTTCAAATACTTGTGATAAACATGATTTAGCTTCAACTGCGTGCGAATCAAACGACTTAGCTTCAAATCCAAGGGAAACACATGATTTAACTTCAACTCAATGCGAAGTAGTAGGCTTAGCTTCAAATCAATGCGAAACAAATGTTTTGGGTTCAGATACTTGTAATAAACATGATTTAGCTTCAACTGCATGCGATTCAAACGAGTTAGCTTCAAATCCAAGAGAAACACATGATATTAACTTCAAATCAATGCGAAGTGGAAGGCTTAGCTTCAAATCCATGCGAAACAAATGATTTACCTTCAAATATCTGCGGTTTAAATGAAATAGCTTCAAATGCAGGCGAAACAAACGAGTTAGATTCAAGACCATGCGAAACACACGATTCAGCTTCAAATCAATGCAAAGTAGTAGACTTAGCTTCAAATCAATGCGAAACAAATGGTTTAGCTTGAAATACTTGTGATAAACATGATTTAGTTTCAACTGCATACGAATCGAACGAGTTCGCTCCAAATTCAAGAGAGTCACATGAATTAACATCAAATCAATGCGAAGTAGTAGGCTTAGCTTCAAATCAATGCGAAACAAATGAATTACCTTCAAATACCTGCGGTTTAAATGAAATAGCTTCAAATGCAGGCGAAACAAACGAGTTAGCTTCAAATCCATGCGAAGCACAAGAGTTAGCTTCAAATCAATGCGAAGTAGAAGGCTTAGCTTCAAATCCATGTGAAACAAATGGTTTAGCTTCAAATACTTCTGATAAACACGATTTAGAGTCAATTGCATGCGAATGGAACGAGTTAGCTTCAAATCCCAGGGAAACACATGATTCAACTTCAAATCAATGCGAAGTAGGAGGCTTAGCTTCAAATCAATGCGAAACAAATGTTTTGGGTTCAGATACTTGTGATCAAAATGATTTAGCTTCAACTGCATGCGAATCAAACGACTTAGCTTCAAATTCAAGAGAAACACATGAATTAACTTCAAATCAATGCGAAGTAGTAGGCTTAGCTTCAAATCAATGCGAAACAAATGAATTACCTTCAAAAACCTGCGGTTTAAATGAAATAGCTTCAAATGCAGGCGAAACAAACGAGTTAGCTTCACATCCATGCGAAGCACATGAGTTAGCTTTAAATCAATGCGAAGTAGAAGGCTTAGCTTCAAATCCATGTGAAACAAATGGTTTAGCTTCTAATACTTCTGATAAACACGATTTAGAGTCAATTGCATGCGAATGGAACGAGTTAGCTTCAAATCCCAGGGAAACACATGATTTAACTTCAAATCAATGCGAAGTAGGAGGCTTAGCTTCAAATCAATGCGAAACAAATGTTTTGGGTTCAGATACTTGTGAACAAAATGATTTAGCTTCAACTGCATGCGAATCAAACGAGTTACTTCAAATTCAAGAGAAACACATGATTTAACTTCAAATCAATGCGAAGTAGAAGTCTTAGCATCAAATTCATGCGAAACAAATGATTTACCTTCAAATACTTGTGATAAACATGATTTAGCTTCAACTGCGTGCGAATCAAACGACTTAGCTTCAAATCCAAGGGAAACACATGATTTAACTTCAACTCAATGCGAAGTAGGAGGCTTAGCTTCAAATCAATGCGAAACAAATGTTTTGGGTTCAGATACTTGTAATAAACATGATTTAGCTTCAACTGCATGCGATTCAAACGAGTTAGCTTCAAATCCAAGAGAAACACATGATATTAACTTCAAATCAATGCGAAGTGGAAGGCTTATCTTCAAATCCATGCGAAACAAATGAATTACCTTCAAATACCTGCGGTTTAAATGAAATAGCTTCAAATGCAGGCGAAACAAACGAGTTAACTTCACATCCATGCGAAGCACATGAGTTAGCTTCAATTCAATTGGAAGTAGGAGGCTTAGCTTCAAATCCATGTGAAACAAATGGTTTAGCTTCAAATACTTCTGATAAACACGATTTAGAGTGAATTGCATGCGAATGGAATAAGTTAGCTTCAAATCCCAGGGAAACACATGATTTAACTTCAAATCAATGCGAAGTAGGAGGCTTAGCTTCAAATCAATGCGAAACAAATGGTTTGGATTCAGATACTTGTGATCAAAATGATTTAGCTTCAACTGCATGCGAATCAAACGACTTAGCTTCAAATTCAAGAGAAACACATGAATTAACTTCAAATCAATGCGAAGTAGTAGGCTTAGCTTCAAATCAATGCGAAACAAATGTTTTGGGTTCAGATACTTGTAATAAACATGATTTAGCTTCAACTGCATGCGATTCAAACGAGTTAGCTTCAAATCCAAGAGAAACACATGATATTAACTTCAAATCAATGCGAAGTGGAAGGCTTAGCTTCAAATCCATGCGAAACAAATGATTTACCTTCAAATATCTGCGGTTTAAATGAAATAGCTTCAAATGCAGGCGAAACAAACGAGTTAGATTCAAGACCATGCGAAACACACGATTCAGCTTCAAATCAATGCAAAGTAGTAGACTTAGCTTCAAATCAATGCGAAACAAATGGTTTAGCTTGAAATACTTGTGATAAACATGATTTAGTTTCAACTGCATACGAATCGAACGAGTTCGCTCCAAATTCAAGAGAGTCACATGAATTAACATCAAATCAATGCGAAGTAGTAGGCTTAGCTTCAAATCAATGCGAAACAAATGAATTACCTTCAAATACCTGCGGTTTAAATGAAATAGCTTCAAATGCAGGCGAAACAAACGAGTTAGCTTCAAATCCATGCGAAGCACAAGAGTTAGCTTCAAATCAATGCGAAGTAGAAGGCTTAGCTTCAAATCCATGTGAAACAAATGGTTTAGCTTCAAATACTTCTGATAAACACGATTTAGAGTCAATTGCATGCGAATGGAACGAGTTAGCTTCAAATCCCAGGGAAACACATGATTCAACTTCAAATCAATGCGAAGTAGGAGGCTTAGCTTCAAATCAATGCGAAACAAATGTTTTGGGTTCAGATACTTGTGATCAAAATGATTTAGCTTCAACTGCATGCGAATCAAACGACTTAGCTTCAAATTCAAGAGAAACACATGAATTAACTTCAAATCAATGCGAAGTAGTAGGCTTAGCTTCAAATCAATGCGAAACAAATGAATTACCTTCAAAAACCTGCGGTTTAAATGAAATAGCTTCAAATGCAGGCGAAACAAACGAGTTAGCTTCACATCCATGCGAAGCACATGAGTTAGCTTTAAATCAATGCGAAGTAGAAGGCTTAGCTTCAAATCCATGTGAAACAAATGGTTTAGCTTCTAATACTTCTGATAAACACGATTTAGAGTCAATTGCATGCGAATGGAACGAGTTAGCTTCAAATCCCAGGGAAACACATGATTTAACTTCAAATCAATGCGAAGTAGGAGGCTTAGCTTCAAATCAATGCGAAACAAATGTTTTGGGTTCAGATACTTGTGAACAAAATGATTTAGCTTCAACTGCATGCGAATCAAACGAGTTACTTCAAATTCAAGAGAAACACATGATTTAACTTCAAATCAATGCGAAGTAGAAGTCTTAGCATCAAATTCATGCGAAACAAATGATTTACCTTCAAATACTTGTGATAAACATGATTTAGCTTCAACTGCGTGCGAATCAAACGACTTAGCTTCAAATCCAAGGGAAACACATGATTTAACTTCAACTCAATGCGAAGTAGGAGGCTTAGCTTCAAATCAATGCGAAACAAATGTTTTGGGTTCAGATACTTGTAATAAACATGATTTAGCTTCAACTGCATGCGATTCAAACGAGTTAGCTTCAAATCCAAGAGAAACACATGATATTAACTTCAAATCAATGCGAAGTGGAAGGCTTATCTTCAAATCCATGCGAAACAAATGAATTACCTTCAAATACCTGCGGTTTAAATGAAATAGCTTCAAATGCAGGCGAAACAAACGAGTTAACTTCACATCCATGCGAAGCACATGAGTTAGCTTCAATTCAATTGGAAGTAGGAGGCTTAGCTTCAAATCCATGTGAAACAAATGGTTTAGCTTCAAATACTTCTGATAAACACGATTTAGAGTGAATTGCATGCGAATGGAATAAGTTAGCTTCAAATCCCAGGGAAACACATGATTTAACTTCAAATCAATGCGAAGTAGGAGGCTTAGCTTCAAATCAATGCGAAACAAATGGTTTGGATTCAGATACTTGTGATCAAAATGATTTAGCTTCAACTGCATGCGAATCAAACGACTTAGCTTCAAATTCAAGAGAAACACATGAATTAACTTCAAATCAATGCGAAGTAGTAGGCTTAGCTTCAAATCAATGCGAAACAAATGGTTTAGCTTCAAATACTTCTGATAAACACGATTTAGAGTGAATTGCATGCGAATGGAATAAGTTAGCTTCAAATCCCAGGGAAACACATGATTTAACTTCAAATCAATGCGAAGTAGGAGGCTTAGCTTCAAATCAATGCGAAACAAATGGTTTGGATTCAGATACTTGTGAACAAAATGATTTAGCTTCAACTGCATGCGAATCAAACGAGTTAGCTTCAAATTCAAGAGAAACACATGATTTAACTTCAAATCAATGCGAAGTAGAAGTCTTAGCATCAAATTCATGCGAAACAAATGATTTACCTTCAAATACTTGTGATAAACATGATTTAGCTTCAACTGCGTGCGAAACAAACGACTTAGCTTCAAATCCAAGGGAAACACATGATTTAACTTCAACTCAATGCGAAGTAGTAGGCTTAGCTTCAAATCAATGCGAAACAAATGTTTTGGGTTCAGATACTTGTAATAAACATGATTTAGCTTCAACTGCATGCGATTCAAACGAGTTAGCTTCAAATCCAAGAGAAACACATGATATTAACTTCAAATCAATGCGAAGTGGAAGGCTTAGCTTCAAATCCATGCGAAACAAATGATTTACCTTCAAATATCTGCGGTTTAAATGAAATAGCTTCAAATGCAGGCGAAACAAACGAGTTAGCTTCAAGACCATGCGAAACACACGATTCAGCTTCAAATCAATGCAAAGTAGTAGACTTAGCTTCAAATCAATGCGAAACAAATGGTTTAGCTTGAAATACTTGTGATAAACATGATTTAGTTTCAACTGCATACGAATCGAACGAGTTCGCTCCAAATTCAAGAGAATCACATGAATTAACATCAAATCAATGCGAAGTAGTAGGCTTAGCTTCAAATCAATGCGAAACAAATGAATTACCTTCAAATACCTGCGGTTTAAATGAAATAGCTTCAAATGCAGGCGAAACAAACGAGTTAGCTTCAAATCCATGCGAAGCACAAGAGTTAGCTTCAAATCAATGCGAAGTAGAAGGCTTAGCTTCAAATCCATGTGAAGCAAATGGTTTAGCTTCAGATACTTCTGATAAACACGATTTAGAGTCAATTGCATGCGAATGGAACGAGTTAGCTTCAAATCCCAGGGAAACACATGATTTAACTTCAAATCAATGCGAAGTAGGTGGCTTAGCTTCAAATCAATGCGAAACAAATGGTTTGGATTCAGATACTTGTGATCAAAATGATTTAGCTTCAACTGCATGCGAATCAAACCACTTAGCTTCAAATTCAAGAGAAACACATGAATTAACTTCAAATCAATGTGAAGTAGTAGGCTTAGCTTCAAATCAATGCGAAACAAATGAATTACCTTCAAATACCTGCGGTTTAAATGAAATAGCTTCAAATGCAGGCGAAACAAACGAGTTAGTTTCACATCCATGCGAAGCACATGAGTTAGCTTCAAATCAATGCGAACAAGAAGGCCTAGCTTCAAATCCATGTGAAACAAATGGTTTAGCTTCAAATACTTCTGATAAACACGATTTAGAGTCAATTGCATGCGAATGGAACGAGTTAGCTTCAAATCCCAGGGAAACACATGATTTAACTTCAAATCAATGCGAAGTAGTAGGCTTAGCTTCAAATCAATGCGAAACAAATGTTTTGGGTTCAGATACTTGTAATAAATATGATTTAGCTCCAACTGCATGCGATTCAAACGAGTTAGCTTCAAATCCAAGAGTAACACATGATAATAACTTCAAATCAATGCGAAGTGGAAGGCTTAGCTTCAAATCCATGCGAAACAAATGATTTACCTTCAAATATCTCCGGTTTAAATGAAATAGCTTCAAATGCAGGCGAAACAAACGAGTTAGCTTCAAATCCATGCGAAGCACAAGAGTTAGCTTCAAATCAATGCGAAGTAGAAGGCTTAGCTTCAAATCCATGTGAAGCAAATGATTTACCTTCAAATACTTGTGATAAACATGATTTAGCTTCAACTGCGTGCGAATCAAACGACTTAGCTTCAAATCCAAGGGAAACACATGATTTAACTTCAACTCAATGCGAAGTAGTAGGCTTAGCTTCAAATCAATGCGAAACAAATGTTTTGGGTTCAGATACTTGTAATAAACATGATTTAGCTTCAACTGCATGCGATTCAAACGAGTTAGCTTCAAATCCAAGAGAAACACATGATATTAACTTCAAATCAATGCGAAGTGGAAGGCTTAGCTTCAAATCCATGCGAAACAAATGATTTACCTTCAAATATCTGCGGTTTAAATGAAATAGCTTCAAATGCAGGCGAAACAAACGAGTTAGCTTCAAGACCATGCGAAACACACGATTCAGCTTCAAATCAATGCAAAGTAGTAGACTTAGCTTCAAATCAATGCGAAACAAATGGTTTAGCTTGAAATACTTGTGATAAACATGATTTAGTTTCAACTGCATACGAATCGAACGAGTTCGCTCCAAATTCAAGAGAATCACATGAATTAACATCAAATCAATGCGAAGTAGTAGGCTTAGCTTCAAATCAATGCGAAACAAATGAATTACCTTCAAATACCTGCGGTTTAAATGAAATAGCTTCAAATGCAGGCGAAACAAACGAGTTAGCTTCAAATCCATGCGAAGCACAAGACTTAGCTTCAAATCAATGCGAAGTAGAAGGCTTAGCTTCAAATCCATGTGAAGCAAATGGTTTAGCTTCAGATACTTCTGATAAACACGATTTAGAGTCAATTGCATGCGAATGGAACGAGTTAGCTTCAAATCCCAGGGAAACACATGATTTAACTTCAAATCAATGCGAAGTAGGAGGCTTAGCTTCAAATCAATGCGAAACAAATGGTTTGGATTCAGATACTTGTGATCAAAATGATTTAGCTTCACCTGCATGCGATTCAAACGAGTTAGCTTCAAATCCAAGAGAAACACATGATATTAACTTCAAATCAATGCGAAGTGGAAGGCTTAGCTTCAAATCCATGCGAAACAAATGATTTACCTTCAAATATCTCCGGTTTAAATGAAATAGCTTCAAATGCAGGCGAAACAAACGAGTTAGCTTCAAGACCATGCGAAACACATGATTCAGCTTCAAATCAATGCAAAGTAGTAGACTTAGCTTCAAATCAATGCGAAACAAATGGTTTAGCTTCAAAAACTTGTGATAAACATGATTTAGTTTCAACTGCATACGAATCGAACGAGTTCGCCCCAAATTCAAGAGAAACACATGAATTAACTTCAAATCAATGCGAAGTAGTAGGCTTAGCTTCAAATCAATGCGAAACAAATGAATTACCTTCAAATACCTGCGGTTTAAATGAAATAGCTTCAAATGCAGGCGAAACAAACGAGTTAGCTTCACATCCATGCGAAGCACATGAGATAGCTTCAAATCAATGCGAACAAGAAGGCTTAACTTCAAATCCATGTGAAACAAATGGTTTAGCTTCAAATACTTCTGATAAACACGATTTAGAGTCAATTGCATGCGAATGGAACGAGTTAGCTTCAAATCCCAGGGAAACACATGATTTAACTTCAAATCAATGCGAAGTAGTAGGCTTAGCTTCAAATCAATGCGAAACAAATGTTTTGGGTTCAGATACTTGTGAACAAAATGATTTAGATTCAACTGCATGCGAATCAATCGAGTTAGCTTCAAATTCAAGAGAAACACATGATTTAACTTCAGATCAATGCGAAGTAGAAATCTTAGCATCAAATTCATGCGAAACAAATGATTTAGCTTCAAATACTTGTGATAAACATGATTTAGAGTCAACTGCATGCGAATCAAACGACTTAGCTTCAAATCCAAGGGAAACACATGATTTAACTTCAAATCAATGCGAAGTAGTAGGCTTAGCTTCAAATCAATGCGAAAAAAATGTTTTGGGTTCAGATACTTGTAATAAATATGATTTAGCTTCAACTGCATGCGATTCAAACGAGTTAGCTTCAAATCCAAGAGAAACACATGATAATAACTTCAAATCAATGCGAAGTGGAAGGCTTAGCTTCAAATCCATGCGAAACAAATGATTTACCTTCAAGTATCTGCGGTTTAAATGAAATAGCTTCAAATGCAGGCCAAACAAACGAGTTAGCTTCAAATCCATGCGAAGCACATGAGTTAGCTTCAAATCAATGCGAAGTAGAAGGCTTAGCTTCAAATCCATGTGAAACAAATGGTTTAGCTTCAAATACTTCTGAAAAACACGATTTAGAGTCAATTGCACGCGAATGGAACGAGTTAGCTTCAAATCCCAGGGAAACACATGATTTAACTTCAAATCAATGCGAAGTAGGAGGCTTAGCTTCAAATCAATGCGAAACAAATGTTTTGGGTTCAGATACTTGTAATAAACATGATTTAGCTTCAACTGCATGCGATTCAAACGAGTTAGCTTCAAATCCAAGATAAACACATGATATTAACTTCAAATCAATGCGAAGTGGAAGGCTTTGCTTCAAATCCATGCGAAACAAATGATTTACCTTCAAATACTTGCGGTTTAAATGAAATAGCTTCAAATGCAGGCGAAACAAACGAGTTAGCTTCAAGACCATGCGAAACACATGATTCAGCTCCAAATCAATGCGAAGTAGTAGACTTAGCTTCAAATCAATGCGAAACGAATGGTTTAGCTTCAAATACTTGTGATAAACATGATTTAGTTTCAACTGCATACGAATCGAACGAGTTCGCTTCAAATCCATGAGAAACACATGATTTAACTTCAAATCAATGCGAACTAGTAGACTTAGCTTCAAATCAATGCGAAACAAATGGTTTGGATTCAGATACTTGTGATAGACACGATTTAGAGTCAACTGCATGCGAATCAAACGAGTTAGCTTCAAATTCAAGAGAAACACATGATTTAACTTCAAATCAATGCGAAGTAGAAGGCTTAGCTTCAAATCAATGCGAAACAAATGATTTAGATTCAAATACTTGTGATAAACATGATTTAGAGTCAACTGCATGCGAATCAAACGAGTTAGCTTCAAATCCATGCGAAAAACATGATTTAACTTCAAATCAATGCGAACTAGTAGACTTAGCTTCAAATCCATGTGAAGCAAATGGTTTAGCTTCAGTTACTTCTGATAAACACGATTTAGAGTCAATTGCATGCGAATGGAACGAGTTAGCTTCAAATCCCAGGGAAACACATGATTTAACTTCAAATCAATGCGAAGTAGGAGGCTTAGCTTCAAATCAATGCGAAACAAATTGTTTCGATTCAGATACTTGTGATCAAAATGATTTAGCTTCAACTGCATGCGAATCAAACGACTTAGCTTCAAATTCAAGAGAAACACATGAATTAACTTCAAATCAATGCGAAGTAGTAGGCTTAGCTTCAAATCAATGCGAAACAAATGAATTACCTTCAAATACCTGCGGTTTAAATGAAATAGCTTCAAATGCAGGCGAAACAAACGAGTTAGCTTCACATCCATGCGAAGCACATGAGTTAGCTTCAAATCAATGCGAACAAGAAGGCTTTGCTTCAAATCCATGTGAAACAAATGGTTTAGCTTCAAATACTTCTGATAAACACGATTTAGAGTCAATTGCATGCGAATGGAACGAGTTAGCTTCAAATCCCAGGGAAACACATGATTTAACTTCAAATCAATGCGAAGTAGTAGGCTTAGCTTCAAATCAATGCGAAACAAATGTTTTGGGTTCAGATACTTGTAATAAACATGATTTAGCTTCAACTGCATGCGATTCAAACGAGTTAGCTTCAAATCCAAGAGAAACACATGATATTAACTTCAAATCAATGCGAAGTGGAAGGCTTAGCTTCAAATCCATGCGGAGCAAATGATTTACCTTCAAATACTTGCGGTTTAAATGAAATAGCTTCAAATGCAGGCGAAACAAACGAGTTAGCTTCAAGACCATACGAAACACATGATTCAGCTTCAAATCAATGCGAAGTAGTAGACTTAGCTTCAAATCAATGCGAAACAAATGGTTTAGCTTCAAATACTTGTGATAAACATGATCTATTTTCAACTGCATACGAATCGAACGAGTTCGCTTCAAATCCAAGAGAAACACATGATTCAGCTTCAAATCAATGCGATGTAGTAGGCTTAGCTTCAAATCAATGCGAAACAAATGGTTTGGATTCAGATACTTGTGATCAAAATGATTTAGCTTCGACTGCATGCGAATCAAACGACTTAGCTTCAAATTCAAGAGAAACACATGAATTAACTTCAAATCAATGTGAAGTAGTAGGCTTAGCTTCAAATCAATGCAAAACAAATGAATTACCTTCAAATACCTGCGGTTTAAATGAAATAACTTCAAATGCAGGCGAAACAAACGAGTTAGCTTCACATCCATGCGAAGCACATGAGTTAGCTTCAAATCAATGCGAACAAGAAGGCTTAGCTTCAAATCCATGTGAAACAAATGGTTTAGCTTCAAATACTTCTGATAAACACGATTTAGAGTCAATTCCATGCGAATGGAACGAGTTAGCTTCAAATCCCAGGGAAACACATGATTTAACTTCAAATCAATGCGAAGTAGTAGGCTTAGCTTCAAATCAATGCGAAACAAATGTTTTTGGTTCAGATACTTGTAATAAATATGATTTAGCTCCATCTGCATGGGATTCAAACGAGTTAGCTTCAAATCCAAGAGTAACACATGATAATAACTTCAAATCAATGCGAAGTGGAAGGCTTAGCTTCAAATCCATGCGAAACAAATGATTTACCTTCAAATATCTCCGGTTTAAATGAAATAGCTTCAAATGCAGGCGAAACAAACGAGTTAGCTTCAAATCCATGCGAAGCACAAGAGTTAGCTTCAAATCAATGCGAAGTAGAAGGCTTAGCTTCAAATCCATGTGAAGCAAATGGTTTAGCTTCAGATACTTCTGATAAACACGATTTAGAGTCAATTGCATGCGAATGGAACGAGTTAGCTTCAAATCCCAGGGAAACACATGATTTAACTTCAAATCAATGCGAAGTAGGAGGCTTAGCTTCAAATCAATGCGAAACAAATGGTTTGGATTCAGATACTTGTGATCAAAATGATTTAGCTTCAACTGCATGCGAATCAAACCACTTAGCTTCAAATTCAAGAGAAACACATGAATTAACTTCAAATCAATGTGAAGTAGTAGGCTTAGCTTCAAATCAATGCTAAACAAATGAATTACCTTCAAATACCTGCGGTTTAAATGAAATAGCTTCAAATGCAGGCGAAACAAACGAGTTAGCTTCACATCCATGCGAAGCACATGAGTTAGCTTCAAATCAATGCGAACAAGAAGGCTTAGCTTCAAATCCATGTGAAACAAATGGTTTAGCTTCAAATACTTCTGATAAACACGATTTAGAGTCAATTGCATGCGAATGGAACGAGTTAGCTTCAAATCCCAGGGAAACACATGATTTAACTTCAAATCAATGCGAAGTAGTAGGCTTAGCTTCAAATCCATGCGAAACAAATGATTTACCTTCAAATATCTCCGGTTTAAATGAAATAGCTTCAAATGCAGGCGAAACAAACGAGTTAGCTTCAAGACCATGCGAAACACATGATTCAGCTTCAAATCAATGCAAAGTAGTAGACTTAGCTTCAAATCAATGCGAAACAAATGGTTTAGCTTCAAAAACTTGTGATAAACATGATTTAGTTTCAACTGCATACGAATCGAACGAGTTCGCCCCAAATTCAAGAGAAACACATGAATTAACTTCAAATCAATGCGAAGTAGTAGGCTTAACTTCAAATCAATGCGAAACAAATGAATTACCTTCAAATACCTGCGGTTTAAATGAAATAGCTTCAAATGCAGGCGAAACAAACGAGTTAGCTTCACATCCATGCGAAGCACATGAGATAGCTTCAAATCAATGCGAACAAGAAGGCTTAACTTCAAATCCATGTGAAACAAATGGTTTAGCTTCAAATACTTCTGATAAACACGATTTAGAGTCAATTGCATGCGAATGGAACGAGTTAGCTTCAAATCCCAGGGAAACACATGATTTAACTTCAAATCAATGCGAAGTAGTAGGCTTAGCTTCAAATCAATGCGAAACAAATGTTTTGGGTTCAGATACTTGTGAACAAAATGATTTAGATTCAACTGCATGCGAATCAATCGAGTTAGCTTCAAATTCAAGAGAAACACATGATTTAACTTCAGATCAATGCGAAGTAGAAATCTTAGCATCAAATTCATGCGAAACAAATGATTTAGCTTCAAATACTTGTGATAAACATGATTTAGAGTCAACTGCATGCGAATCAAACGACTTAGCTTCAAATCCAAGGGAAACACATGATTTAACTTCAAATCAATGCGAAGTAGTAGGCTTAGCTTCAAATCAATGCGAAAAAAATGTTTTGGGTTCAGATACTTGTAATAAATATGATTTAGCTTCAACTGCATGCGATTCAAACGAGTTAGCTTCAAATCCAAGAGAAACACATGATAATAACTTCAAATCAATGCGAAGTGGAAGGCTTAGCTTCAAATCCATGCGAAACAAATGATTTACCTTCAAGTATCTGCGGTTTAAATGAAATAGCTTCAAATGCAGGCCAAACAAACGAGTTAGCTTCAAATCCATGCGAAGCACATGAGTTAGCTTCAAATCAATGCGAAGTAGAAGGCTTAGCTTCAAATCCATGTGAAACAAATGGTTTAGCTTCAAATACTTCTGATAAACACGATTTAGAGTCAATTGCACGCGAATAGAACGAGTTAGCTTCAAATCCCAGGGAAACACATGATTTAACTTCAAATCAATGCGAAGTAGGAGGCTTAGCTTCAAATCAATGCGAAACAAATGTTTTGGGTTCAGATACTTGTAATAAACATGATTTAGCTTCAACTGCATGCGATTCAAACGAGTTAGCTTCAAATCCAAGATAAACACATGATATTAACTTCAAATCAATGCGAAGTGGAAGGCTTTGCTTCAAATCCATGCGAAACAAATGATTTACCTTCAAATACTTGCGGTTTAAATGAAATAGCTTCAAATGCAGGCGAAACAAACGAGTTAGCTTCAAGACCATGCGAAACACATGATTCAGCTCCAAATCAATGCGAAGTAGTAGACTTAGCTTCAAATCAATGCGAAACGAATGGTTTAGCTTCAAATACTTGTGATAAACATGATTTAGTTTCAACTGCATACGAATCGAACGAGTTCGCTTCAAATCCATGAGAAACACATGATTTAACTTCAAATCAATGCGAACTAGTAGACTTAGCTTCAAATCAATGCGAAACAAATGGTTTGGATTCAGATACTTGTGATAGACACGATTTAGAGTCAACTGCATGCGAATCAAACGAGTTAGCTTCAAATTCAAGAGAAACACATGATTTAACTTCAAATCAATGCGAAGTAGAAGGCTTAGCTTCAAATCAATGCGAAACAAATGATTTAGATTCAAATACTTGTGATAAACATGATTTAGAGTCAACTGCATGCGAATCAAACGAGTTAGCTTCAAATCCATGCGAAAAACATGATTTAACTTCAAATCAATGCGAAGTAGTAAGCTTATCTTCAAATCAATGCGAAGCAAATGGTTTAATTTCAAAAACTTGTGATATTGATAATTTAGCTTCAACTCAATGCGAGACAAACGAGTTAGCTTCAAATCCATGCGAAACACGTGATTTAACTTCAAATCAATGCGAACTAGTAGACTTAGCTTCAAATCCATGTGAAGCAAATGGTTTAGCTTCAGTTACTTCTGATAAACACGATTTAGAGTCAATTGCATGCGAATGGAACGAGTTAGCTTCAAATCCCAGGGAAACACATGATTTAACTTCAAATCAATGCGAAGTAGGAGGCTTAGCTTCAAATCAATGCGAAACAAATTGTTTCGATTCAGATACTTGTGATCAAAATGATTTAGCTTCAACTGCATGCGAATCAAACGACTTAGCTTCAAATTCAAGAGAAACACATGAATTAACTTCAAATCAATGCGAAGTAGTAGGCTTAGCTTCAAATCAATGCGAAACAAATGAATTACCTTCAAATACCTGCGGTTTAAATGAAATAGCTTCAAATGCAGGCGAAACAAACGAGTTAGCTTCACATCCATGCGAAGCACATGAGTTAGCTTCAAATCAATGCGAACAAGAAGGCTTAGCTTCAAATCCATGTGAAACAAATGGTTTAGCTTCAAATACTTCTGATAAACACGATTTAGAGTCAATTGCATGCGAATGGAACGAGTTAGCTTCAAATCCCAGGGAAACACATGATTTAACTTCAAATCAATGCGAAGTAGTAGGCTTAGCTTCAAATCAATGCGAAACAAATGTTTTGGGTTCAGATACTTGTAATAAACATGATTTAGCTTCACCTGCATGCGATTCAAACGAGTTAGCTTCAAATCCAAGAGAAACACATGATATTAACTTCAAATCAATGCGAAGTGGAAGGCTTAGCTTCAAATCCATGCGAAACAAATGATTTAGCTTCAAATACTTCTGATAAACACGATTTAGAGTCAATTGCACGCGAATGGAACGAGTTAGCTTCAAATCCCAGGGAAACACATGATTTAACTTCAAATCAATGCGAAGTAGGAGGCTTAGCTTCAAATCAATGCGAAACAAATGTTTTGGGTTCAGATACTTGTGAACAAAATGATTTAGATTCAACTGCATGCGAATCAATCGAGTTAGCTTCAAATTCAAGAGAAACACATGATTTAACTTCAGATCAATGCGAAGTAGAAATCTTAGCATCAAATTCATGCGAAACAAATGAATTACCTTCAAGTATCTGCGGTTTAAATGAAATAGCTTCAAATGCAGGCCAAACAAACGAGTTAGCTTCAAATCCATGCGAAGCACATGAGTTAGCTTCAAATCAATGCGAAGTAGAAGGCTTAGCTTCAAATCCATGTGAAACAAATGGTTTAGATTCAAATACTTCTGATAAACACGATTTAGAGTCAATTGCACGCGAATGGAACGAGTTAGCTTCAAATCCCAGGGAAACACATGATTTAACTTCAAATCAATGCGAAGTAGGAGGCTTAGCTTCAAATCAATGCGAAACAAATGTTTTGGGTTCAGATACTTGTAATAAACATGATTTAGCTTCAACTGCATGCGATTCAAACGAGTTAGCTTCAAATCCAAGAGAAACACATGATATTAACTTCAAATCAATGCGAAGTGGAAGGCTTAGCTTCAAATCCATGCGGAGCAAATGATTTACCTTCAAATACTTGCGGTTTAAATGAAATAGCTTCAAATGCAGGCGAAACAAACGAGTTAGCTTCAAGACCATACGAAACACATGATTCAGCTTCAAATCAATGCGAAGTAGTAGACTTAGCTTCAAATCAATGCGAAACAAATGGTTTAGCTTCAAATACTTGTGATAAACATGATCTAGTTTCAACTGCATACGAATCGAACGAGTTCGCTTCAAATCCAAGAGAAACACATGATTCAGCTTCAAATCAATGCGATGTAGTAGGCTTAGCTTCAAATCAATGCGAAACAAATGGTTTGGATTCAGATACTTGTGATCAAAATGATTTAGCTTCGACTGCATGCGAATCAAACGACTTAGCTTCAAATTCAAGAGAAACACATGAATTAACTTCAAATCAATGTGAAGTAGTAGGCTTAGCTTCAAATCAATGCGAAACAAATGAATTACCTTCAAATACCTGCGGTTTAAATGAAATAGCTTCAAATGCAGGCGAAACAAACGAGTTAGCTTCACATCCATGCGAAGCACATGAGTTAGCTTCAAATCAATGCGAACAAGAAGGCTTAGCTTCAAATCCACGTGAAACAAATGGTTTAGCTTCAAATACTTCTGATAAACACGATTTAGAGTCAATTCCATGCGAATGGAACGAGTTAGCTTCAAATCCCAGGGAAACACATGATTTAACTTCAAATCAATGCGAAGTAGTAGGCTTAGCTTCAAATCAATGCGAAACAAATGTTTTTGGTTCAGATACTTGTAATAAATATGATTTAGCTCCATCTGCATGGGATTCAAACGAGTTAGCTTCAAATCCAAGAGTAACACATGATAATAACTTCAAATCAATGCGAAGTGGAAGGCTTAGCTTCAAATCCATGCGAAACAAATGATTTACCTTCAAATATCTCCGGTTTAAATGAAATAGCTTCAAATGCAGGCGAAACAAACGAGTTAGCTTCAAATCCATGCGAAGCACAAGAGTTAGCTTCAAATCAATGCGAAGTAGAAGGCTTAGCTTCAAATCCATGTGAAGCAAATGGTTTAGCTTCAGATACTTCTGATAAACACGATTTAGAGTCAATTGCATGCGAATGGAACGAGTTAGCTTCAAATCCCAGGGAAACACATGATTTAACTTCAAATCAATGCGAAGTAGGAGGCTTAGCTTCAAATCAATGCGAAACAAATGGTTTGGATTCAGATACTTGTGATCAAAATGATTTAGCTTCAACTGCATGCGAATCAAACCACTTAGCTTCAAATTCAAGAGAAACACATGAATTAACTTCAAATCAATGTGAAGTAGTAGGCTTAGCTTCAAATCAATGCTAAACAAATGAATTACCTTCAAATACCTGCGGTTTAAATGAAATAGCTTCAAATGCAGGCGAAACAAACGAGTTAGCTTCACATCCATGCGAAGCACATGAGTTAGCTTCAAATCAATGCGAACAAGAAGGCTTAGCTTCAAATCCATGTGAAACAAATGGTTTAGCTTCAAATACTTCTGATAAACACGATTTAGAGTCAATTGCATGCGAATGGAACGAGTTAGCTTCAAATCCCAGGGAAACACATGATTTAACTTCAAATCAATGCGAAGTAGGAGGCTTAGCTTCAAATCAATGCGAAACAAATGTTTTGGGTTCAGATATTTGTGAACAAAATGATTTAGCTTCAACTGCATGCGAATCAAACGAGTTAGCTTTAAATTCAAGAGAAACACATGATTTAACTTCAAATCAATGCGAAGTAGAAGTCTTAGCATCAAATTCATGCGAAACAAATGATTTACCTTCAAATACTTGTGATAAACATGATTTAGCTTCAACTGCGTGCGAACCAAACGACTTAGATTCAAATCCAAGGGAAATACATGATTTAACTTCAACTCAATGCGAAGTAGTAGGCTTAGCTTCAAATCAATGCGAAACAAATGTTTTGGGTTCAGATACTTGTGATCAAAATGATTTAGCTTCAACTGCATGCGAATCAAACGAGTTAGCTTCAAATTCAAGAGAAACACATGATTTAACTTCAAATCAATGCGAAGGAGAAGTCTTAGCATCAAATTCATGCGAAACAAATGATTTACCTTCAAATACTTGCGATAAACATGATTTAGCTTCAACTGCGTGCGAATCAAACGACTTAGCTTCAAATCCAAGGGAAACACATGGTTTAACTTCAAATCAATGCGAAGTAGTAGGCTTAGCTTCAAAACAATGCGAAACAAATGTTTTGGGTTCAGATACTTGCGGTTTAAATGAAATAGCTTCAAATGCAGGCGAAACAAACGAGTTAGCTTCAAGACCATGCGAAACACATGATTCAGCTTCAAATCAATGCAAAGTAGTAGACTTAGCTTCAAATCAATGCGAAACAAATGGTTTAGCTTCAAATACTTGTGATAAACATGATTTAGTTTCAACTGCATACGAATCGAACGAGTTCGCTTCAAATTCAAGAGAAACACATGAATTAACTTCAAATCAATGCGAAGTAGTAGGCTTAGCTTCAAATCAATGCGAAACAAATGAATTACCTTCAAATACCTGCGGTTTAAATGAAATAGCTTCAAATGCAGGCGAAACAAAAGAGTTAGCTTCACATCCATGCGAAGCATATGAGTTAGCTTCAAATCAATGCGAAGAAGAAGGCTTAGCTTCAAATCCATGTGAAAGAAATGGTTTAGCTTCAAATACTTCTGATAAACACGATTTAGAGTCAATTGCATGCGAATGGAACGAGTTAGCTTCAAATCCCAGGGAAACACATGATTTAACTTCAAATCAATGCGAAGTAGGAGGCTTAGGTTCAAATCAATGCGAAACAAATAGTTTGGATTCAGATTCTTGTGATCAAAATGATTTAGCTTCAACTGCACGCGAATCAAACGAGTTAGCTTCAAATTCAAGAGAAACACATGATTTAACTTCAAATCAATGCGAAGGAGAAGTCTTAGCATCAAATTCATGCGAAACAAATGATTTACCTTCAAATACTTGCGATAAACATGATTTAGCTTCAACTGCGTGCGAATCAAACGACTTAGCTTCAAATCCAAGGGAAACACATGGTTTAACTTCAAATCAATGCGAAGTAGTAGGCTTAGCTTCAAAACAATGCGAAACAAATGTTTTGGGTTCAGATACTTATGAACAAAATGATTTAGCTTCAACTGCATGCGAATCAAACGAGTTAGCTTCAAATTCAAGAGAAACACATGATTTAACTTCAAATCAATGCGAAGTAGGAGGCTTAGCTTCAAATCAATGCGAAACAAATGGTTTGGATTCAGATACTTGTGATCAAAATGATTTAGCTTCAACTGCATCTGAATCAAACGACTTAGCTTCAAATTCAAGAGAAACACATGAATTAACTTCAAATCAATGCGAAGTAGTAGGCTTAGCTTCAAATCCATGTGAAACAAATGATTTACCTTCAAATATCTGCGGTTTAAATGAAATAGCTTCAAATGCAGGCGAAACAAACGAGTTAGCTTCAAATCCATGCGAAGCACATGAGTTAGCTTCAAATCAATGCGAAGTAGGAGGCTTAGCTTCAAATCCATGTGAAACAAATGGTTTAGCTTCAAATACTTGCGATAAACATGATTTAGCTTCAACTGCGTGCGAATCAAACGACTTAGCTTCAAATCCAAGGGAAACACATGGTTTAACTTCAAATCAATGCGAAGTAGTAGGCTTAGCTTCAAATCAATGCGAAACAAATGTTTTGGGTTCAGATACTTGTGAACAAAATGATTTAGCTTCAACTGCATGCGAATCAAACGAGTTAGCTTCAAATTCAAGAGAAAAACATGATTTAATTTCAAATCAATGCGAAGTAGTAGGCTTAGCTTCAAAACAATGCGAAACAAATGTTTTGGGTTCAGATACTTGTGAACAAAATGATTTAGCTTCAACTGCATGCGAATCAAACGAGTTAGCTTCAAATTCAAGAGAAACACATGATTTAACTTCAAATCAATGCGAAGTAGGAGGCTTAGCTTCAAATCAATGCGAAACAAATGGTTTGGATTCAGATACTTGTGATCAAAATGATTTAGCTTCAACTGCATGCGAATCAAACGACTTAGCTTCAAATTCAAGAGAAACACATGAATTAGTTTCAAATCAATGCGAAGTAGAAGGCTTAGCTTCAAATCCATGTGAAACAAATGGTTTAGCTTCAAATACTTCTGATAAATACGATTTAGAGTCAATTGCATGCGAATGGAACGAGTTAGCTTCAAATCCCAGGGAAACACATGATTTAACTTCAAATCAATGCGAAGTAAGAGGCTTAGCTTCAAATCAATGCGAAACAAATGTTTTGGGTTCAGATACTTGTGAACAAAATGATTTAGCTTCAACTGCAAGCGAATCAAACGAGTTAGCTTCAAATTCAAGAGAAACACATGATTTAACTTCAAATCAATGCGAAGTAGAAGTCTTAGCATCAAATTCATGCGAAACAAATGATTTACCTTCCAATACTTGTGATAAACATGATTTAGCTTCAACTGCGTGCGAATCAAACGACTTAGCTTCAAATCCAAGGGAAACACATGATTTAACTTCAAATCAATGCAAAGTAGTAGACTTAGCTTCAAATCAATGCGAAACAAATGGTTTAGCTTCAAATACTTGTGATAAACATGATTTAGTTTCAACTGCATACGAATCGAACGAGTTCGCTTCAAATTCAAGTGAAACACATGAATTAACTTCAAATCAATGCGAAGTAGTAGGCTCAGCTTCAAATCAATGCGAAACAAATGAATTACCTTCAAATACCTGCGGTTTAATTGAAATAGCTTCAAATGCAGGCGAAACAAACGAGTTAGCTTCACATCCATTCGAAGCACATGAGTTAGCTTCAAATCAATGCGAACAAGAAGGCTTAGCTTCAAATCCATGTGAAACAAATAGTTTAGCTTCAAATACTTCTGATAAACACGATTTTGAGTCAATTGCATGCGAATGGAACGAGTTAGCTTCAAATCCCAGGGAAACACATGAATTAACTTCAAATCAATGCGAAGTAGTAGGCTTAGCTTCAAATCCATGTGAAACAAATGATTTACCTTCAAATATCTGCGGTTTAAATGAAATAGCTTCAAATGCAGGCGAAACAAACGAGTTAGCTTCAAATCCATGCGAAGCACATGAGTTAGCTTCAAATCAATGCGAAGTAGAAGGCTTAGCTTCAAATCCATGTGAAACAAATGGATTAGCTTCAAATACTTCTGATAAACACGATTTAGAGTCAATTGCATGCGAATGGAACGAGTTAGCTTCAAATCCCAGGGAGACACATGATTTAACTTCAAATCAATGCGAAGTAGGAGGCTTAGCTTCAAATCAATGCGAAACAAATGTTTTGGTTTCAGATACTTGTGAACAAAATGATTTAGCTTCAACTGCATGCGAATCAAACGAGTTAGCTTCAAATTCAAGAGAAACACATGATTGAACTTCAAATCAATGCGAAGTAGAAGTCTTAGCATCAAATTCATGCGAAACAAATGATTTACCTTCAAATACTTGCGATAAACATGATTTAGCTTCAACTGCGTGCGAATCAAACGACTTAGCTTCAAATCCAAGGGAAACACATGGTTTAACTTCAAATCAATGCGAAGTAGTAGGCTTAGCTTCAAATCAATGCGAAACAAATGTTTTGGGTTCAGATACTTGTGAACAAAATGATTTAGCTTCAACTGCATGCGAATCAAACGAGTTAGCTTCAAATTCAAGAGAAACACATGATTTAATTTCAAATCAATGCGAAGTAGTAGGCTTAGCTTCAAAACAATGCGAAACATATGTTTTGGGTTCAGATACTTGTGAACAAAATGATTTAGCTTCAACTGCATGCGAATCAAACGAGTTAGCTTCAAATTCAAGAGAAACACATGATTTAACTTCAAATCAATGCGAAGTAGGAGGCTTAGCTTCAAATCAATGCGAAACAAATGGTTTGGATTCAGATACTTGTGATCAAAATGATTTAGCTTCAACTGCATGCGAATCAAACGACTTAGCTTCAAATTCAAGAGAAACACATGAATTAGTTTCAAATCAATGCGAAGTAGAAGGCTTAGCTTCAAATCCATGTGAAACAAATGGTTTAGCTTCAAATACTTCTGATAAATACGATTTAGAGTCAATTGCATGCGAATGGAACGAGTTAGCTTCAAATCCCAGGGAAACACATGATTTAACTTCAAATCAATGCGAAGTAAGAGGCTTAGCTTCAAATCAATGCGAAACAAATGTTTTGGGTTCAGATACTTGTGAACAAAATGATTTAGCTTCAACTGCAAGCGAATCAAACGAGTTAGCTTCAAATTCAAGAGAAACACATGATTTAACTTCAAATCAATGCGAAGTAGAAGTCTTAGCATCAAATTCATGCGAAACAAATGATTTACCTTCCAATACTTGTGATAAACATGATTTAGCTTCAACTGCGTGCGAATCAAACGACTTAGCTTCAAATCCAAGGGAAACACATGATTTAACTTCAAATCAATGCAAAGTAGTAGACTTAGCTTCAAATCAATGCGAAACAAATGGTTTAGCTTCAAATACTTGTGATAAACATGATTTAGTTTCAACTGCATACGAATCGAACGAGTTCGCTTCAAATTCAAGTGAAACACATGAATTAACTTCAAATCAATGCGAAGTAGTAGGCTCAGCTTCAAATCAATGCGAAACAAATGAATTACCTTCAAATACCTGCGGTTTAAATGAAATAGCTTCAAATGCAGGCGAAACAAACGAGTTAGCTTCACATCCATGCGAAGCACATGAGTTAGCTTCAAATCAATGCGAACAAGAAGGCTTAGCTTCAAATCCATGTGAAACAAATAGTTTAGCTTCAAATACTTCTGATAAACACGATTTTGAGTCAATTGCATGCGAATGGAACGAGTTAGCTTCAAATCCCAGGGAAACACATGAATTAACTTCAAATCAATGCGAAGTAGTAGGCTTAGCTTCAAATCCATGTGAAACAAATGATTTACCTTCAAATATCTGCGGTTTAAATGAAATAGCTTCAAATGCAGGCGAAACAAACGAGTTAGCTTCAAATCCATGCGAAGCACATGAGTTAGCTTCAAATCAATGCGAAGTAGGAGGCTTAGCTTCAAATCAATGCGAAACAAATGTTTTGGTTTCAGATACTTGTGAACAAAATGATTTAGCTTCAACTGCATGCGAATCAAACGAGTTAGCTTCAAATTCAAGAGAAACACATGATTGAACTTCAAATCAATGCGAAGTAGAAGTCTTAGCATCAAATTCATGCGAAACAAATGATTTACCTTCAAATACTTGCGATAAACATGATTTAGCTTCAACTGCGTGCGAATCAAACGACTTAGCTTCAAATCCAAGGGAAACACATGGTTTAACTTCAAATCAATGCGAAGTAGTAGGCTTAGCTTCAAATCAATGCGAAACAAATGTTTTGGGTTCAGATACTTGTGAACAAAATGATTTAGCTTCAACTGCATGCGAATCAAACGAGTTAGCTTCAAATTCAAGAGAAACACATGATTTAATTTCAAATCAATGCGAAGTAGTAGGCTTAGCTTCAAAACAATGCGAAACAAATGTTTTGGGTTCAGATACTTGTGAACAAAATGATTTAGCTTCAACTGCATGCGAATCAAACGAGTTAGCTTCAAATTCAAGAGAAACACATGATTTAACTTCAAATCAATGCGAAGTAGGAGGCTTAGCTTCAAATCAATGCGAAACAAATGGTTTGGATTCAGATACTTGTGATCAAAATGATTTAGCTTCAACTGCATGCGAATCAAACGACTTAGCTTCAAATTCAAGAGAAACACATGAATTAGTTTCAAATCAATGCGAAGTAGAAGGCTTAGCTTCAAATCCATGTGAAACAAATGGTTTAGCTTCAAATACTTCTGATAAATACGATTTAGAGTCAATTGCATGCGAATGGAACGAGTTAGCTTCAAATCCCAGGGAAACACATGATTTAACTTCAAATCAATGCGAAGTAAGAGGCTTAGCTTCAAATCAATGCGAAACAAATGTTTTGGGTTCAGATACTTGTGAACAAAATGATTTAGCTTCAACTGCAAGCGAATCAAACGAGTTAGCTTCAAATTCAAGAGAAACACATGATTTAACTTCAAATAAATGCGAAGTAGAAGTCTTAGCATCAAATTCATGCGAAACAAATGATTTACCTTCCAATACTTGTGATAAACATGATTTAGCTTCAACTGCGTGCGAATCAAACGACTTAGCTTCAAATCCAAGGGAAACACATGATTTAACTTCAAATCAATGCAAAGTAGTAGACTTAGCTTCAAATCAATGCGAAACAAATGGTTTAGCTTCAAATACTTGTGATAAACATGATTTAGTTTCAACTGCATACGAATCGAACGAGTTCGCTTCAAATTCAAGTGAAACACATGAATTAACTTCAAATCAATGCGAAGTAGTAGGCTCAGCTTCAAATCAATGCGAAACAAATGAATTACCTTCAAATACCTGCGGTTTAAATGAAATAGCTTCAAATGCAGGCGAAACAAACGAGTTAGCTTCACATCCATGCGAAGCACATGAGTTAGCTTCAAATCAATGCGAACAAGAAGGCTTAGCTTCAAATCCATGTGAAACAAATAGTTTAGCTTCAAATACTTCTGATAAACACGATTTTGAGTCAATTGCATGCGAATGGAACGAGTTAGCTTCAAATCCCAGGGAAACACATGAATTAACTTCAAATCAATGCGAAGTAGTAGGCTTAGCTTCAAATCCATGTGAAACAAATGATTTACCTTCAAATATCTGCGGTTTAAATGAAATAGCTTCAAATGCAGGCGAAACAAACGAGTTAGCTTCAAATCCATGCGAAGCACATGAGTTAGCTTCAAATCAATGCGAAGTAGGAGGCTTAGCTTCAAATCAATGCGAAACAAATGTTTTGGTTTCAGATACTTGTGAACAAAATGATTTAGCTTCAACTGCATGCGAATCAAACGAGTTAGCTTCAAATTCAAGAGAAACACATGATTGAACTTCAAATCAATGCGAAGTAGAAGTCTTAGCATCAAATTCATGCGAAACAAATGATTTACCTTCAAATACTTGTAATAAACATGATTTAGCTTCAACTGCGTGCGAATCAAACGACTTAGCTTCAAATCCAATGGAAACACATGATTTAACTTCAACTCAATGCGAAGTAGTAGGCTTAGCTTCAAATCAATGCGAAACAAATGTTTTGGGTTCAGATACTTGTAATAAACATGATTTAGCTTCAACTGCATGCGATTCAAACGAGTTAGATTCAAATCCAAGAGAAACACATGATATTAACTTCAAATCAATGCGAAGTGGAAGGCTTAGCTTCAAATCCATGCGAAACAAATGATTTACCTTCAAATATCTGCGGTTTAAATGAAATAGCTTCAAATGCAGGCGAAACAAACGAGTTAGCTTCAAGACCATGCGAAACACATGATTCAGCTTCAAATCAATGCAAAGTAGTAGACTTAGCTTCAAATCAATGCGAAACAAATGGTTTAGCTTCAAATACTTGTGATAAACATGATTTAGTTTCAACTGCATACGAATCGAACGAGTTCGCTCCAAATTCAAGAGAAACACATGAATTAACATCAAATCAATGCGAAGTAGTAGGCTTAGCTTCAAATCCATGTGAAACAAATGGTTTAGCTTCAAATACTTCTGATAAACACGATTTAGAGTCAATTGCATGCGAATGGAACGAGTTAGCTTCAAATCCCAGGGAAACACATGATTTAACTTCAAATCAATGCGAAGTAGGAGGCTTAGCTTCAAATCAATGCGAAACAAATGGTTTGGATTCAGATACTTGTGATCAAAATGATTTAGCTTCAACTGCATGCGAATCAAACGACTTAGCTTCAAATTCAAGAGAAACACATGAATTAACTTCAAATCAATGCGAAGTAGTAGGCTTAGCTTCAAATCCATGCGAAACAAATGATTTACCTTCAAATATCTCCGGTTTAAATGAAATAGCTTCAAATGCAGGCGAAACAAACGAGTTAGCTTCAAGACCATGCGAAACACATGATTCAGCTTCAAATCAATGCAAAGTAGTAGACTTAGCTTCAAATCAATGCGAAACAAATGGTTTAGCTTCAAATACTTGTGATAAACATGATTTAGTTTCAACTGCATACGAATCGAACGAGTTCGCTTCAAATTCAAGAGAAACACCTGAATTAACTTGAAATCAATGCGAAGTAGTAGGCTCAGCTTCAAATCAATGCGAAACAAATGAATTACCTTCAAATACCTGCGGTTTAAATGAAATAGCTTCAAATGCAGGCGAAACAAACGAGTTAGCTTCACATCCATGCGAAGCACATGAGTTAGCTTCAAATCAATGCGAACAAGAATGCTTAGCTTCAAATCCATGTGAAACAAATATTTTAGCTTCAAATACTTCTGATAAACACGATTTAGAGTCAATTGCATGCGAATGGAACGAGTTAGCTTCAAATCCCAGGGAAACACATGAATTAACTTCAAATCAATGCGAAGTAGTAGGCTTAGCTTCAAAACAATGCGAAACAAATGTTTTGGGTTCAGATACTTGTAATAAACATGATTTAGCTTCAACTGCATGCGATTCAAACGAGTTAGCTTCAAATCCAAGAGAAACACATGATATTAACTTCAAATCAATGCGAAGTGGAAGGCTTAGCTTCAAATCCATGCGAAACAAATGATTTACCTTCAAATACTTGCGGTTTAAATGAAATAGCTTCAAATGCAGGCGAAACAAACGAGTTAGCTTCAAGACCATGCGAAACACATGATACAGCTTCAAATCAATGCAAAGTAGTAGACTTAGCTTCAAATCAATGCGAAACAAATGGTTTAGCTTGAAATACTTGTGATAAACATGATTTAGTTTCAACTGCATACGAATCGAGCGAGTTCGCTCCAAATTCAAGAGAATCACATGAATTAACATCAAATCAATGCGAAGTAGTAGGCTTAGCTTCAAATCAATGCGAAACAAATGAATTACCTTCAAATACCTGCGGTTTAAATGAAATAGCTTCAAATGCAGGCGAAACAAACGAGTTAGCTTCACATCCATGCGAAGCACATGAGTTAGCTTCAAATCAATTGGAAGTAGGAGGCTGAGCTTCAAATCCATGTGAAACAAATGGTTTAGCTTCAAATACTTCTGATAAACACGATTTAGAGTGAATTGCATGCGAATGGAATAAGTTAGCTTCAAATCCCAGGGAAACACATGATTTAACTTCAAATCAATGCGAAGTAGGAGGCTTAGCTTCAAATCAATGCGAAATAAATGGTTTGGATTCAGATACTTGTGATCAAAATGATTTAGCTTCAACTGCATGCGAATCAAACGAGTTAGCTTCAAATCCAAGGGAAACACATGATTTAACTTCAAATCAATGCGAAGTAGTAGGCTTAGCTTCAAATCAATGCGAAACAAATGTTTTGGGTTCAGATACTTGTAATAAACATGATTTAGCTTCAACTGCATGCGATTCAAACGAGTTAGCTTCAAATCCAAGAGAAACACATGATATTAACTTCAAATCAATGCGAAGTAGAAGGATTAGCTTCAAATCCATGCAAAACAAATGATTCTGCTTCACATACTTGCGATATAAATGATTTAATTTCAACTGAATGCGAAACAATCAAGTTAGATTCAAAACCACGCGAAACACGTGATTTAGATTCAAATCAATTCGAAGTAGAAGGCTTAGCTTCAAATCCATGCCAAACAAATGTTTTACCTTCAAATACCTGCGGTTTAAATGAAATAGCTTCAAATGCAGGCGAAACAAACGAGTTTGCTACAAATCCACGCGAAACACGTGATTTAGATTCAAATCAATGCGAAGTAGAAGGATTAGCTTCAAATCCATGCGAAACATGTGGTTCAGCAGCAAATACTTGTGATGAACACGATTTAGAGTCAACTGCATGCGAATCAAACGAATTAGCTTCAAGTCCAAGGGAAACACACGATTTAACTTCAAATCAATGCGAAGTAGGAGGCATAGCTTCAAAAACATGCGGAACCAATGATTTGCCTTCAAATACCTGCGGTTTAAATGAAATAGCTTCAAATGCAGGCGAAAAAAACGAGTTGGCATCAAATCCATGCGAAACACATGATTTAGCTTCAAATCAATGCGAAGTAGAAGGCTTAACTTCAAATCCATGCGAAACAAGTGGTTTGGCTTCAAATACTTGTGATAAACGCGATTTAGAGTCAACTGCATGCGAATCAAACGAGTTAGCTTCAAATCCCAGGAAAACACATGACTTATCTTCAAATCAATGCGAAGTAGGAGGCTTAGCTTCAAACCCATGCGAAACAAATGATTTACCTTCAAATACCTGCGGTTTAAATTAAATAGCATCAAATGCAGGCGAAACAAACGAGTTAGCTTCAAATCCATGCGAAGCACATGAGTTAGCTTCAAATCAATGCGAAGTGGAAGGCTTAGCGTCAAATCCATGTGAAAAAATGGTTTAGCTTCAAATACTTCTGATAAACACGATTTAGAGTCAATTGCATGCGAATGGAACCAGTTAGCTTCAAATCCCAGGGAAACACATGATTTAACTTCAAATCAATGCGAAGTAGGAGGCTTAGGTTCAAATCAATGCGAAACAAATAGTTTGGATTCAGATACTTGTGATCAAAATGATTTAGCTTCAACTGCATGCGAATCAAACGAGTTAGCTTCAAATTCAAGAGAAACACATGATTTAACTTCAAATCAATGCGAAGGAGAAGTCTTAGCATCAAATTCATGCGAAACAAATGATTTACCTTCAAATACTTGCGATAAACATGATTTAGCTTCAACTGCGTGCGAATCAAACGACTTAGCTTCAAATCCAAGGGAAACACATGGTTTAACTTCAAATCAATGCGAAGTAGTAGGCTTAGCTTCAAATCAATGCGAAACAAATGTTTTGGGTTCAGATACTTGTGAACAAAATGATTTAGCTTCAACTGCATGCGAATCAAACGAGTTAGCTTCAAATTCAAGAGAAACACATGATATTAACTTCAAATCAATGCGAAGTAGAAGGATTAGCTTCAAATCCATGCAAAACAAATGATTCTGCTTCACATACTTGCGATATAAATGATTTAATTTCAACTGAATGCGAAACAATCAAGTTAGATTCAAAACCACGCGAAACACGTGATTTAGATTCAAATCAATTCGAAGTAGAAGGCTTAGCTTCAAATCCATGCCAAACAAATGTTTTACCTTCAAATACCTGCGGTTTAAATGAAATAGCTTCAAATGCAGGCGAAACAAACGAGTTTGCTACAAATCCACGCGAAACACGTGATTTAGATTCAAATCAATGCGAAGTAGAAGGAGTAGCTTCAAATCCATGCGAAACATGTGGTTCAGCAGCAAATACTTGTGATGAACACGATTTAGAGTCAACTGCATGCGAATCAAACGAATTAGCTTCAAGTCCAAGGGAAACACACGATTTAACTTCAAATCAATGCGAAGTAGGAGGCATAGCTTCAAAAACATGCGAAACCAATGATTTGCCTTCAAATACCTGCGGTTTAAATGAAATAGCTTCAAATGCAGGCGAAAAAAACGAGTTGGCATCAAATCCATGCGAAACACATGATTTAGCTTCAAATCAATGCGAAGTAGAAGGCTTAACTTCAAATCCATGCGAAACAAGTGGTTTGGCTTCAAATACTTGTGATAAACGCGATTTAGAGTCAACTGCATGCGAATCAAACGAGTTAGCTTCAAATCCCAGGAAAACACATGACTTATCTTCAAATCAATGCGAAGTAGGAGGCTTAGCTTCAAACCCATGCGAAACAAATGATTTACCTTCAAATACCTGCGGTTTAAATTAAATAGCATCAAATGCAGGCGAAACAAACGAGTTAGCTTCAAATCCATGCGAAGCACATGAGTTAGCTTCAAATCAATGCGAAGTGGAAGGCTTAGCGTCAAATCCATGTGAAAAAATGGTTTAGCTTCAAATACTTCTGATAAACACGATTTAGAGTCAATTGCATGCGAATGGAACCAGTTAGCTTCAAATCCCAGGGAAACACATGATTTAACTTCAAATCAATGCGAAGTAGGAGGCTTAGGTTCAAATCAATGCGAAACAAATAGTTTGGATTCAGATACTTGTGATCAAAATGATTTAGCTTCAACTGCATGCGAATCAAACGAGTTAGCTTCAAATTCAAGAGAAACACATGATTTAACTTCAAATCAATGCGAAGGAGAAGTCTTAGCATCAAATTCATGCGAAACAAATGATTTACCTTCAAATACTTGCGATAAACATGATTTAGCTTCAACTGCGTGCGAATCAAACGACTTAGCTTCAAATCCAAGGGAAACACATGGTTTAACTTCAAATCAATGCGAAGTAGTAGGCTTAGCTTCAAATCAATGCGAAACAAATGTTTTGGGTTCAGATACTTGTGAACAAAATGATTTAGCTTCAACTGCATGCGAATCAAACGAGTTAGCTTCAAATTCAAGAGAAACACATGATTTAATTTCAAATCAATGCGAAGTAGTAGGCTTAGCTTCAAAACAATGCGAAACAAATGTTTTGGGTTCAGATACTTGTGAACAAAATGATTTAGCTTCAACTGCATGCGAATCAAACGAGTTAGCTTCAAATTCAAGAGAAACACATGATTTAACTTCAAATCAATGCGAAGTAGGAGGCTTAGCTTCAAATCAATGCGAAACAAATGGTTTGGATTCAGATACTTGTGATCAAAATGATTTAGCTTCAACTGCATGCGAATCAAACGACTTAGCTTCAAATTCAAGAGAAACACATGAATTAGTTTCAAATCAATGCGAAGTAGAAGGCTTAGCTTCAAATCCATGTGAAACAAATGGTTTAGCTTCAAATACTTCTGATAAATACGATTTAGAGTCAATTGCATGCGAATGGAACGAGTTAGCTTCAAATCCCAGGGAAACACATGATTTAACTTCAAATCAATGCGAAGTAAGAGGCTTAGCTTCAAATCAATGCGAAACAAATGTTTTGGGTTCAGATACTTGTGAACAAAATGATTTAGCTTCAACTGCAAGCGAATCAAACGAGTTAGCTTCAAATTCAAGAGAAACACATGATTTAACTTCAAATCAATGCGAAGTAGAAGTCTTAGCATCAAATTCATGCGAAACAAATGATTTACCTTCCAATACTTGTGATAAACATGATTTAGCTTCAACTGCGTGCGAATCAAACGACTTAGCTTCAAATCCAAGGGAAACACATGATTTAACTTCAAATCAATGCAAAGTAGTAGACTTAGCTTCAAATCAATGCGAAACAAATGGTTTAGCTTCAAATACTTGTGATAAACATGATTTAGTTTCAACTGCATACGAATCGAACGAGTTCGCTTCAAATTCAAGTGAAACACATGAATTAACTTCAAATCAATGCGAAGTAGTAGGCTCAGCTTCAAATCAATGCGAAACAAATGAATTACCTTCAAATACCTGCGGTTTAAATGAAATAGCTTCAAATGCAGGCGAAACAAACGAGTTAGCTTCACATCCATGCGAAGCACATGAGTTAGCTTCAAATCAATGCGAACAAGAAGGCTTAGCTTCAAATCCATGTGAAACAAATAGTTTAGCTTCAAATACTTCTGATAAACACGATTTTGAGTCAATTGCATGCGAATGGAACGAGTTAGCTTCAAATCCCAGGGAAACACATGAATTAACTTCAAATCAATGCGAAGTAGTAGGCTTAGCTTCAAATCCATGTGAAACAAATGATTTACCTTCAAATATCTGCGGTTTAAATGAAATAGCTTCAAATGCAGGCGAAACAAACGAGTTAGCTTCAAATCCATGCGAAGCACATGAGTTAGCTTCAAATCAATGCGAAGTAGAAGGCTTAGCTTCAAATCCATGTGAAACAAATGGATTAGCTTCAAATACTTCTGATAAACACGATTTAGAGTCAATTGCATGCGAATGGAACGAGTTAGCTTCAAATCCCAGGGAAACACATGATTTAACTTCAAATCAATGCGAAGTAGGAGGCTTAGGTTCAAATCAATGCGAAACAAATAGTTTGGATTCAGATACTTGTGATCAAAATGATTTAGCTTCAACTGCATGCGAATCAAACGAGTTAGCTTCAAATTCAAGAGAAACACATGATTTAACTTCAAATCAATGCGAAGGAGAAGTCTTAGCATCAAATTCATGCGAAACAAATGATTTACCTTCAAATACTTGCGATAAACATGATTTAGCTTCAACTGCGTGCGAATCAAACGACTTAGCTTCAAATCCAAGGGAAACACATGGTTTAACTTCAAATCAATGCGAAGTAGTAGGCTTAGCTTCAAATCAATGCGAAACAAATGTTTTGGGTTCAGATACTTGTGAACAAAATGATTTAGCTTCAACTGCATGCGAATCAAACGAGTTAGCTTCAAATTCAAGAGAAACACATGATATTAACTTCAAATCAATGCGAAGTAGAAGGATTAGCTTCAAATCCATGCAAAACAAATGATTCTGCTTCACATACTTGCGATATAAATGATTTAATTTCAACTGAATGCGAAACAATCAAGTTAGATTCAAAACCACGCGAAACACGTGATTTAGATTCAAATCAATTCGAAGTAGAAGGCTTAGCTTCAAATCCATGCCAAACAAATGTTTTACCTTCAAATACCTGCGGTTTAAATGAAATAGCTTCAAATGCAGGCGAAACAAACGAGTTTGCTACAAATCCACGCGAAACACGTGATTTAGATTCAAATCAATGCGAAGTAGAAGGAGTAGCTTCAAATCCATGCGAAACATGTGGTTCAGCAGCAAATACTTGTGATGAACACGATTTAGAGTCAACTGCATGCGAATCAAACGAATTAGCTTCAAGTCCAAGGGAAACACACGATTTAACTTCAAATCAATGCGAAGTAGGAGGCATAGCTTCAAAAACATGCGAAACCAATGATTTGCCTTCAAATACCTGCGGTTTAAATGAAATAGCTTCAAATGCAGGCGAAAAAAACGAGTTGGCATCAAATCCATGCGAAACACATGATTTAGCTTCAAATCAATGCGAAGTAGAAGGCTTAACTTCAAATCCATGCGAAACAAGTGGTTTGGCTTCAAATACTTGTGATAAACGCGATTTAGAGTCAACTGCATGCGAATCAAACGAGTTAGCTTCAAATCCCAGGAAAACACATGACTTATCTTCAAATCAATGCGAAGTAGGAGGCTTAGCTTCAAACCCATGCGAAACAAATGATTTACCTTCAAATACCTGCGGTTTAAATTAAATAGCATCAAATGCAGGCGAAACAAACGAGTTAGCTTCAAATCCATGCGAAGCACATGAGTTAGCTTCAAATCAATGCGAAGTGGAAGGCTTAGCGTCAAATCCATGTGAAAAAATGGTTTAGCTTCAAATACTTCTGATAAACACGATTTAGAGTCAATTGCATGCGAATGGAACCAGTTAGCTTCAAATCCCAGGGAAACACATGATTTAACTTCAAATCAATGCGAAGTAGGAGGCTTAGGTTCAAATCAATGCGAAACAAATAGTTTGGATTCAGATACTTGTGATCAAAATGATTTAGCTTCAACTGCATGCGAATCAAACGAGTTAGCTTCAAATTCAAGAGAAACACATGATTTAACTTCAAATCAATGCGAAGGAGAAGTCTTAGCATCAAATTCATGCGAAACAAATGATTTACCTTCAAATACTTGCGATAAACATGATTTAGCTTCAACTGCGTGCGAATCAAACGACTTAGCTTCAAATCCAAGGGAAACACATGGTTTAACTTCAAATCAATGCGAAGTAGTAGGCTTAGCTTCAAATCAATGCGAAACAAATGTTTTGGGTTCAGATACTTGTGAACAAAATGATTTAGCTTCAACTGCATGCGAATCAAACGAGTTAGCTTCAAATTCAAGAGAAACACATGATTTAATTTCAAATCAATGCGAAGTAGTAGGCTTAGCTTCAAAACAATGCGAAACAAATGTTTTGGGTTCAGATACTTGTGAACAAAATGATTTAGCTTCAACTGCATGCGAATCAAACGAGTTAGCTTCAAATTCAAGAGAAACACATGATTTAACTTCAAATCAATGCGAAGTAGGAGGCTTAGCTTCAAATCAATGCGAAACAAATGGTTTGGATTCAGATACTTGTGATCAAAATGATTTAGCTTCAACTGCATGCGAATCAAACGACTTAGCTTCAAATTCAAGAGAAACACATGAATTAGTTTCAAATCAATGCGAAGTAGAAGGCTTAGCTTCAAATCCATGTGAAACAAATGGTTTAGCTTCAAATACTTCTGATAAATACGATTTAGAGTCAATTGCATGCGAATGGAACGAGTTAGCTTCAAATCCCAGGGAAACACATGATTTAACTTCAAATCAATGCGAAGTAAGAGGCTTAGCTTCAAATCAATGCGAAACAAATGTTTTGGGTTCAGATACTTGTGAACAAAATGATTTAGCTTCAACTGCAAGCGAATCAAACGAGTTAGCTTCAAATTCAAGAGAAACACATGATTTAACTTCAAATCAATGCGAAGTAGAAGTCTTAGCATCAAATTCATGCGAAACAAATGATTTACCTTCCAATACTTGTGATAAACATGATTTAGCTTCAACTGCGTGCGAATCAAACGACTTAGCTTCAAATCCAAGGGAAACACATGATTTAACTTCAAATCAATGCAAAGTAGTAGACTTAGCTTCAAATCAATGCGAAACAAATGGTTTAGCTTCAAATACTTGTGATAAACATGATTTAGTTTCAACTGCATACGAATCGAACGAGTTCGCTTCAAATTCAAGTGAAACACATGAATTAACTTCAAATCAATGCGAAGTAGTAGGCTCAGCTTCAAATCAATGCGAAACAAATGAATTACCTTCAAATACCTGCGGTTTAAATGAAATAGCTTCAAATGCAGGCGAAACAAACGAGTTAGCTTCACATCCATGCGAAGCACATGAGTTAGCTTCAAATCAATGCGAACAAGAAGGCTTAGCTTCAAATCCATGTGAAACAAATAGTTTAGCTTCAAATACTTCTGATAAACACGATTTTGAGTCAATTGCATGCGAATGGAACGAGTTAGCTTCAAATCCCAGGGAAACACATGAATTAACTTCAAATCAATGCGAAGTAGTAGGCTTAGCTTCAAATCCATGTGAAACAAATGATTTACCTTCAAATATCTGCGGTTTAAATGAAATAGCTTCAAATGCAGGCGAAACAAACGAGTTAGCTTCAAATCCATGCGAAGCACATGAGTTAGCTTCAAATCAATGCGAAGTAGAAGGCTTAGCTTCAAATCCATGTGAAACAAATGGATTAGCTTCAAATACTTCTGATAAACACGATTTAGAGTCAATTGCATGCGAATGGAACGAGTTAGCTTCAAATCCCAGGGAGACACATGATTTAACTTCAAATCAATGCGAAGTAGGAGGCTTAGCTTCAAATCAATGCGAAACAAATGTTTTGGTTTCAGATACTTGTGAACAAAATGATTTAGCTTCAACTGCATGCGAATCAAACGAGTTAGCTTCAAATTCAAGAGAAACACATGATTGAACTTCAAATCAATGCGAAGTAGAAGTCTTAGCATCAAATTCATGCGAAACAAATGATTTACCTTCAAATACTTGTAATAAACATGATTTAGCTTCAACTGCGTGCGAATCAAACGACTTAGCTTCAAATCCAATGGAAACACATGATTTAACTTCAACTCAATGCGAAGTAGTAGGCTTAGCTTCAAATCAATGCGAAACAAATGTTTTGGGTTCAGATACTTGTAGTAAACATGATTTAGCTTCAACTGCATGCGATTCAAACGAGTTAGCTTCAAATCCAAGAGAAACACATGATATTAACTTCAAATCAATGCGAAGTGGAAGGCTTAGCTTCAAATCCATGCGAAACAAATGATTTACCTTCAAATATCTGCGGTTAAGTGAAATAGCTTCAAATGCAGGCGAAACAAACGAGTTAGCTTCAAGACCATGCGAAACACATGATTCAGCTTCAAATCAATGCAAAGTAGTAGACTTAGCTTCAAATCAATGCGAAACAAATGGTTTAGCTTCAAATACTTGTGATAAACATGATTTAGTTTCAACTGCATACGAATCGAACGAGTTCGCTCCAAATTCAAGAGAAACACATGAATTAACATCAAATCAATGCGAAGTAGTAGGCTTAGCTTCAAATCCATGTGAAACAAATGGTTTAGCTTCAAATACTTCTGATAAACACGATTTAGAGTCAATTGCATGCGAATGGAACGAGTTAGCTTCAAATCCCAGGGAAACACATGATTTAACTTCAAATCAATGCGAAGTAGGAGGCTTAGCTTCAAATCAATGCGAAACAAATGGTTTGGATTCAGATACTTGTGATCAAAATGATTTAGCTTCAACTGCATGCGAATCAAACGACTTAGCTTCAAATTCAAGAGAAACACATGATTTAACTTCAAATCAATGCGAAGTAGAAGTCTTAGCATCAAATTCATGCGAAACAAATGATTTACCTTCAAATACTTGTGATAAACATGATTTAGCTTCAACTGCGTGCGAATCAAACGACTTAGATTCAAATCCAAGGGAAATACATGATTTAACTTCAACTCAATGCGAAGTAGTAGGCTTAGCTTCAAATCAATGCGAAACAAATGTTTTGGGTTCAGATACTTGTAATAAACATGATTTAGCTTCAACTGCATGCGATTCAAACGAGTTAGCTTCAAATCCAAGAGAAACACATGATATTAACTTCAAATCAATGCGAAGTGGAAGGCTTAGCTTAAAATCCATGCGAAGCAAATGATTTACCTTCAAATACTTGCGGTTTAAATGAAATAGCTTCAAATGCAGGCGAAACAAACGAGTTAGCTTCAAGACCATACGAAACACATGATTCAGCTTCAAATCAATGCGAAGTAGTAGACTTAGCTTCAAATCAATGCGAAACAAATGGTTTAGCTTCAAATACTTGTGAGAAATATGATCTAGTTTCAACTGCATACGAATCGAACGAGTTCGCTTCAAATCCAAGAGAAACACATGAATTAACTTCAAATCAATGTGAAGTAGTAGGCTTAGCTTCAAATCAATGCGAAACAAATGAATTACCTTCAAATACCTGCGGGTTAAATGAAATAGCTTCAAATGCAGGCGAAACAAACGAGTTAGCTTCACATCCATGCGAAGCACATGAGTTAGCTTCAAATCAATGCGAACAAGAAGGCTTAGCTTCAAATCCATGTGAAACAAATGGTTTAGCTTCAAATACTTCTGATAAACACGATTTAGAGTCAATTGCATGCGAATGGAACGAGTTAGCTTCAAATCCCAGGGAAACACATGATTTAACTTCAAATCAATGCGAAGTAGTAGGCTTAGCTTCAAATCAATGCGAAACAAATGTTTTGGGTTCAGATACTTGTGATCAAAATGATTTAGCTTCAACTGCATGCGAATCAAACGAGTTAGCTTCAAATTCAAGAGAAACACATGATTTAACTTCAAATCAATGCGAAGGAGAAGTCTTAGCATCAAATTCATGCGAAACAAATGATTTACCTTCAAATACTTGCGATAAACATGATTTAGCTTCAACTGCGTGCGAATCAAACGACTTAGCTTCAAATCCAAGGGAAACACATGGTTTAACTTCAAATCAATGCGAAGTAGTAGGCTTAGCTTCAAAACAATGCGAAACAAATGTTTTGGGTTCAGATACTTGCGGTTTAAATGAAATAGCTTCAAATGCAGGCGAAACAAACGAGTTAGCTTCAAGACCATGCAAAACACATGATTCAGCTTCAAATCAATGCAAAGTAGTAGACTTAGCTTCAAATCAATGCGAAACAAATGGTTTAGCTTCAAATACTTGTGATAAACATGATTTAGTTTCAACTGCATACGAATCGAACGAGTTCGCTTCAAATTCAAGAGAAACACATGAATTAACTTCAAATCAATGCGAAGTAGTAGGCTTAGCTTCAAATCAATGCGAAACAAATGAATTACCTTCAAATACCTGCGGTTTAAATGAAATAGCTTCAAATGCAGGCGAAACAAAAGAGTTAGCTTCACATCCATGCGAAGCATATGAGTTAGCTTCAAATCAATGCGAAGAAGAAGGCTTAGCTTCAAATCCATGTGAAAGAAATGGTTTAGCTTCAAATACTTCTGATAAACACGATTTAGAGTCAATTGCATGCGAATGGAACGAGTTAGCTTCAAATCCCACGGAAACACATGATTTAACTTCAAATCAATGCGAAGTAGGAGGCTTAGGTTCAAATCAATGCGAAACAAATGGTTTGGATTCAGATTCTTGTGATCAAAATGATTTAGCTTCAACTGCACGCGAATCAAACGAGTTAGCTTCAAATTCAAGAGAAACACATGATTTAACTTCAAATCAATGCGAAGGAGAAGTCTTAGCATCAAATTCATGCGAAACAAATGATTTACCTTCAAATACTTGCGATAAACATGATTTAGCTTCAACTGCGTGCGAATCAAACGACTTAGCTTCAAATCCAAGGGAAACACATGGTTTAACTTCAAATCATTGCGAAGTAGTAGGCTTAGCTTCAAAACAATGCGAAACAAATGTTTTGGGTTCAGATACTTATGAACAAAATGATTTAGCTTCAACTGCATGCGAATCAAACGAGTTAGCTTCAAATTCAAGAGAAACACATGAATTAACTTCAAATCAATGCGAAGTAGGAGGCTTAGCTTCAAATCAATGCGAAACAAATGGTTTGGATTCAGATACTTGTGATCAAAATGATTTAGCTTCAACTGCATCTGAATCAAACGACTTAGCTTCAAATTCAAGAGAAACACATGAATTAACTTCAAATCAATGCGAAGTAGTAGGCTTAGCTTCAAATCCATGTGAAACAAATGATTTACCTTCAAATATCTGCGGTTTAAATGAAATAGCTTCAAATGCAGGCGAAACAAACGAGTTAGCTTCAAATCCATGCGAAGCACATGAGTTAGCTTCAAATCAATGCGAAGTAGGAGGCTTAGCTTCAAATCCATGTGAAACAAATGGTTTAGCTTCAAATACTTCTGATAAACACGATTTAGAGTCAATTGCATGCGAATGGAACGAGTTAGCTTCAAATCCCAGGGAAACACATGATTTAACTTCAAATCAATGCGAAGTAGGAGGCTTAGGTTCAAATCAATGCGAAACAAATAGTTTGGATTCAGATACTTGTGATCAAAATGATTTAGCTTCAACTGCGTGCGAATCAAACGACTTAGCTTCAAATTCAAGAGAAACACATGATTTAACTTCAAATCAATGCGAAGTAGAAGTCTTAGCATCAAATTCATGCGAAACAAATGATTTACCTTCAAATACTTGTGATAAACATGATTTAGCTTCAACTGCGTGCGAATCAAACGACTTAGATTCAAATCCAAGGGAAATACATGATTTAACTTCAACTCAATGCGAAGTAGTAGGCTTAGCTTCAAATCAATGCGAAACAAATGTTTTGGGTTCAGATACTTGTAATAAACATGATTTAGCTTCAACTGCATGCGATTCAAACGAGTTAGCTTCAAATCCAAGAGAAACACATGATATTAACTTCAAATCAATGCGAAGTGGAAGGCTTAGCTTAAAATCCATGCGAAGCAAATGATTTACCTTCAAATACTTGCGGTTTAAATGAAATAGCTTCAAATGCAGGCGAAACAAACGAGTTAGCTTCAAGACCATACGAAACACATGATTCAGCTTCAAATCAATGCGAAGTAGTAGACTTAGCTTCAAATCAATGCGAAACAAATGGTTTAGCTTCAAATACTTGTGAGAAATATGATCTAGTTTCAACTGCATACGAATCGAACGAGTTCGCTTCAAATCCAAGAGAAACACATGAATTAACTTCAAATCAATGTGAAGTAGTAGGCTTAGCTTCAAATCAATGCGAAACAAATGAATTACCTTCAAATACCTGCGGTTTAAATGAAATAGCTTCAAATGCAGGCGAAACAAACGAGTTAGCTTCACATCCATGCGAAGCACATGAGTTAGCTTCAAATCAATGCGAACAAGAAGGCTTAGCTTCAAATCCATGTGAAACAAATGGTTTAGCTTCAAATACTTCTGATAAACACGATTTAGAGTCAATTGCATGCGAATGGAACGAGTTAGCTTCAAATCCCAGGGAAACACATGATTTAACTTCAAATCAATGCGAAGTAGTAGGCTTAGCTTCAAATCAATGCGAAACAAATGTTTTGGGTTCAGATACTTGTGATCAAAATGATTTAGCTTCAACTGCATGCGAATCAAACGAGTTAGCTTCAAATTCAAGAGAAACACATGATTTAACTTCAAATCAATGCGAAGGAGAAGTCTTAGCATCAAATTCATGCGAAACAAATGATTTACCTTCAAATACTTGCGATAAACATGATTTAGCTTCAACTGCGTGCGAATCAAACGACTTAGCTTCAAATCCAAGGGAAACACATGGTTTAACTTCAAATCAATGCGAAGTAGTAGGCTTAGCTTCAAAACAATGCGAAACAAATGTTTTGGGTTCAGATACTTGCGGTTTAAATGAAATAGCTTCAAATGCAGGCGAAACAAACGAGTTAGCTTCAAGACCATGCAAAACACATGATTCAGCTTCAAATCAATGCAAAGTAGTAGACTTAGCTTCAAATCAATGCGAAACAAATGGTTTAGCTTCAAATACTTGTGATAAACATGATTTAGTTTCAACTGCATACGAATCGAACGAGTTCGCTTCAAATTCAAGAGAAACACATGAATTAACTTCAAATCAATGCGAAGTAGTAGGCTTAGCTTCAAATCAATGCGAAACAAATGAATTACCTTCAAATACCTGCGGTTTAAATGAAATAGCTTCAAATGCAGGCGAAACAAAAGAGTTAGCTTCACATCCATGCGAAGCATATGAGTTAGCTTCAAATCAATGCGAAGAAGAAGGCTTAGCTTCAAATCCATGTGAAAGAAATGGTTTAGCTTCAAATACTTCTGATAAACACGATTTAGAGTCAATTGCATGCGAATGGAACGAGTTAGCTTCAAATCCCACGGAAACACATGATTTAACTTCAAATCAATGCGAAGTAGGAGGCTTAGGTTCAAATCAATGCGAAACAAATGGTTTGGATTCAGATTCTTGTGATCAAAATGATTTAGCTTCAACTGCACGCGAATCAAACGAGTTAGCTTCAAATTCAAGAGAAACACATGATTTAACTTCAAATCAATGCGAAGGAGAAGTCTTAGCATCAAATTCATGCGAAACAAATGATTTACCTTCAAATACTTGCGATAAACATGATTTAGCTTCAACTGCGTGCGAATCAAACGACTTAGCTTCAAATCCAAGGGAAACACATGGTTTAACTTCAAATCATTGCGAAGTAGTAGGCTTAGCTTCAAAACAATGCGAAACAAATGTTTTGGGTTCAGATACTTATGAACAAAATGATTTAGCTTCAACTGCATGCGAATCAAACGAGTTAGCTTCAAATTCAAGAGAAACACATGAATTAACTTCAAATCAATGCGAAGTAGGAGGCTTAGCTTCAAATCAATGCGAAACAAATGGTTTGGATTCAGATACTTGTGATCAAAATGATTTAGCTTCAACTGCATCTGAATCAAACGACTTAGCTTCAAATTCAAGAGAAACACATGAATTAACTTCAAATCAATGCGAAGTAGTAGGCTTAGCTTCAAATCCATGTGAAACAAATGATTTACCTTCAAATATCTGCGGTTTAAATGAAATAGCTTCAAATGCAGGCGAAACAAACGAGTTAGCTTCAAATCCATGCGAAGCACATGAGTTAGCTTCAAATCAATGCGAAGTAGGAGGCTTAGCTTCAAATCCATGTGAAACAAATGGTTTAGCTTCAAATACTTCTGATAAACACGATTTAGAGTCAATTGCATGCGAATGGAACGAGTTAGCTTCAAATCCCAGGGAAACACATGATTTAACTTCAAATCAATGCGAAGTAGGAGGCTTAGGTTCAAATCAATGCGAAACAAATAGTTTGGATTCAGATACTTGTGATCAAAATGATTTAGCTTCAACTGCATGCGAATCAAACGAGTTAGCTTCAAATTCAAGAGAAACACATGATTTAACTTCAAATCAATGCGAAGGAGAAGTCTTAGCATCAAATTCATGCGAAACAAATGATTTACCTTCAAATACTTGCGATAAACATGATTTAGCTTCAACTGCGTGCGAATCAAACGACTTAGCTTCAAATCCAAGGGAAACACATGGTTTAACTTCAAATCAATGCGAAGTAGTAGGCTTAGCTTCAAATCAATGCGAAACAAATGTTTTGGGTTCAGATACTTGTGAACAAAATGATTTAGCTTCAACTGCATGCGAATCAAACGAGTTAGCTTCAAATTCAAGAGAAACACATGATTTAATTTCAAATCAATGCGAAGTAGTAGGCTTAGCTTCAAAACAATGCGAAACAAATGTTTTGGGTTCAGATACTTGTGAACAAAATGATTTAGCTTCAACTGCATGCGAATCAAACGAGTTAGCTTCAAATTCAAGAGAAACACATGATTTAACTTCAAATCAATGCGAAGTAGGAGGCTTAGCTTCAAATCAATGCGAAACAAATGGTTTGGATTCAGATACTTGTGATCAAAATGATTTAGCTTCAACTGCATGCGAATCAAACGACTTAGCTTCAAATTCAAGAGAAACACATGAATTAGTTTCAAATCAATGCGAAGTAGAAGGCTTAGCTTCAAATCCATGTGAAACAAATGGTTTAGCTTCAAATACTTCTGATAAATACGATTTAGAGTCAATTGCATGCGAATGGAACGAGTTAGCTTCAAATCCCAGGGAAACACATGATTTAACTTCAAATCAATGCGAAGTAAGAGGCTTAGCTTCAAATCAATGCGAAACAAATGTTTTGGGTTCAGATACTTGTGAACAAAATGATTTAGCTTCAACTGCAAGCGAATCAAACGAGTTAGCTTCAAATTCAAGAGAAACACATGATTTAACTTCAAATCAATGCGAAGTAGAAGTCTTAGCATCAAATTCATGCGAAACAAATGATTTACCTTCCAATACTTGTGATAAACATGATTTAGCTTCAACTGCGTGCGAATCAAACGACTTAGCTTCAAATCCAAGGGAAACACATGATTTAACTTCAAATCAATGCAAAGTAGTAGACTTAGCTTCAAATCAATGCGAAACAAATGGTTTAGCTTCAAATACTTGTGATAAACATGATTTAGTTTCAACTGCATACGAATCGAACGAGTTCGCTTCAAATTCAAGTGAAACACATGAATTAACTTCAAATCAATGCGAAGTAGTAGGCTCAGCTTCAAATCAATGCGAAACAAATGAATTACCTTCAAATACCTGCGGTTTAAATGAAATAGCTTCAAATGCAGGCGAAACAAACGAGTTAGCTTCACATCCATGCGAAGCACATGAGTTAGCTTCAAATCAATGCGAACAAGAAGGCTTAGCTTCAAATCCATGTGAAACAAATAGTTTAGCTTCAAATACTTCTGATAAACACGATTTTGAGTCAATTGCATGCGAATGGAACGAGTTAGCTTCAAATCCCAGGGAAACACATGAATTAACTTCAAATCAATGCGAAGTAGTAGGCTTAGCTTCAAATCCATGTGAAACAAATGATTTACCTTCAAATATCTGCGGTTTAAATGAAATAGCTTCAAATGCAGGCGAAACAAACGAGTTAGCTTCAAATCCATGCGAAGCACATGAGTTAGCTTCAAATCAATGCGAAGTAGGAGGCTTAGCTTCAAATCAATGCGAAACAAATGTTTTGGTTTCAGATACTTGTGAACAAAATGATTTAGCTTCAACTGCATGCGAATCAAACGAGTTAGCTTCAAATTCAAGAGAAACACATGATTGAACTTCAAATCAATGCGAAGTAGAAGTCTTAGCATCAAATTCATGCGAAACAAATGATTTACCTTCAAATACTTGCGATAAACATGATTTAGCTTCAACTGCGTGCGAATCAAACGACTTAGCTTCAAATCCAAGGGAAACACATGGTTTAACTTCAAATCAATGCGAAGTAGTAGGCTTAGCTTCAAATCAATGCGAAACAAATGTTTTGGGTTCAGATACTTGTGAACAAAATGATTTAGCTTCAACTGCATGCGAATCAAACGAGTTAGCTTCAAATTCAAGAGAAACACATGATTTAATTTCAAATCAATGCGAAGTAGTAGGCTTAGCTTCAAAACAATGCGAAACAAATGTTTTGGGTTCAGATACTTGTGAACAAAATGATTTAGCTTCAACTGCATGCGAATCAAACGAGTTAGCTTCAAATTCAAGAGAAACACATGATTTAACTTCAAATCAATGCGAAGTAGGAGGCTTAGCTTCAAATCAATGCGAAACAAATGGTTTGGATTCAGATACTTGTGATCAAAATGATTTAGCTTCAACTGCATGCGAATCAAACGACTTAGCTTCAAATTCAAGAGAAACACATGAATTAGTTTCAAATCAATGCGAAGTAGAAGGCTTAGCTTCAAATCCATGTGAAACAAATGGTTTAGCTTCAAATACTTCTGATAAATACGATTTAGAGTCAATTGCATGCGAATGGAACGAGTTAGCTTCAAATCCCAGGGAAACACATGATTTAACTTCAAATCAATGCGAAGTAAGAGGCTTAGCTTCAAATCAATGCGAAACAAATGTTTTGGGTTCAGATACTTGTGAACAAAATGATTTAGCTTCAACTGCAAGCGAATCAAACGAGTTAGCTTCAAATTCAAGAGAAACACATGATTTAACTTCAAATCAATGCGAAGTAGAAGTCTTAGCATCAAATTCATGCGAAACAAATGATTTACCTTCCAATACTTGTGATAAACATGATTTAGCTTCAACTGCGTGCGAATCAAACGACTTAGCTTCAAATCCAAGGGAAACACATGATTTAACTTCAAATCAATGCAAAGTAGTAGACTTAGCTTCAAATCAATGCGAAACAAATGGTTTAGCTTCAAATACTTGTGATAAACATGATTTAGTTTCAACTGCATACGAATCGAACGAGTTCGCTTCAAATTCAAGTGAAACACATGAATTAACTTCAAATCAATGCGAAGTAGTAGGCTCAGCTTCAAATCAATGCGAAACAAATGAATTACCTTCAAATACCTGCGGTTTAAATGAAATAGCTTCAAATGCAGGCGAAACAAACGAGTTAGCTTCACATCCATGCGAAGCACATGAGTTAGCTTCAAATCAATGCGAACAAGAAGGCTTAGCTTCAAATCCATGTGAAACAAATAGTTTAGCTTCAAATACTTCTGATAAACACGATTTTGAGTCAATTGCATGCGAATGGAACGAGTTAGCTTCAAATCCAGGGAAACACATGAATTAACTTCAAATCAATGCGAAGTAGTAGGCTTAGCTTCAAATCCATGTGAAACAAATGATTTACCTTCAAATATCTGCGGTTTAAATGAAATAGCTTCAAATGCAGGCGAAACAAACGAGTTAGCTTCAAATCCATGCGAAGCACATGAGTTAGCTTCAAATCAATGCGAAGTAGGAGGCTTAGCTTCAAATCAATGCGAAACAAATGTTTTGGTTTCAGATACTTGTGAACAAAATGATTTAGCTTCAACTGCATGCGAATCAAACGAGTTAGCTTCAAATTCAAGAGAAACACATGATTGAACTTCAAATCAATGCGAAGTAGAAGTCTTAGCATCAAATTCATGCGAAACAAATGATTTACCTTCAAATACTTGTAATAAACATGATTTAGCTTCAACTGCGTGCGAATCAAACGACTTAGCTTCAAATCCAATGGAAACACATGATTTAACTTCAACTCAATGCGAAGTAGTAGGCTTAGCTTCAAATCAATGCGAAACAAATGTTTTGGGTTCAGATACTTGTAATAAACATGATTTAGCTTCAACTGCATGCGATTCAAACGAGTTAGCTTCAAATCCAAGAGAAACACATGATATTAACTTCAAATCAATGCGAAGTGGAAGGCTTAGCTTCAAATCCATGCGAAACAAATGATTTACCTTCAAATATCTGCGGTTTAAATGAAATAGCTTCAAATGCAGGCGAAACAAACGAGTTAGCTTCAAGACCATGCGAAACACATGATTCAGCTTCAAATCAATGCAAAGTAGTAGACTTAGCTTCAAATCAATGCGAAACAAATGGTTTAGCTTCAAATACTTGTGATAAACATGATTTAGTTTCAACTGCATACGAATCGAACGAGTTCGCTTCAAATTCAAGAGAAACACATGATTTAACTTCAAATCAATGCGAAGTAGGAGGCTTAGCTTCAAATCAATGCGAAACAAATGGTTTGGATTCAGATACTTGTGATCAAAATGATTTAGCTTCAACTGCATGCGAATCAAACGACTTAGCTTCAAATTCAAGAGAAACACATGAATTAGTTTCAAATCAATGCGAAGTAGAAGGCTTAGCTTCAAATCCATGTGAAACAAATGGTTTAGCTTCAAATACTTCTGATAAATACGATTTAGAGTCAATTGCATGCGAATGGAACGAGTTAGCTTCAAATCCCAGGGAAACACATGATTTAACTTCAAATCAATGCGAAGTAAGAGGCTTAGCTTCAAATCAATGCGAAACAAATGTTTTGGGTTCAGATACTTGTGAACAAAATGATTTAGCTTCAACTGCAAGCGAATCAAACGAGTTAGCTTCAAATTCAAGAGAAACACATGATTTAACTTCAAATCAATGCGAAGTAGAAGTCTTAGCATCAAATTCATGCGAAACAAATGATTTACCTTCCAATACTTGTGATAAACATGATTTAGCTTCAACTGCGTGCGAATCAAACGACTTAGCTTCAAATCCAAGGGAAACACATGATTTAACTTCAAATCAATGCAAAGTAGTAGACTTAGCTTCAAATCAATGCGAAACAAATGGTTTAGCTTCAAATACTTGTGATAAACATGATTTAGTTTCAACTGCATACGAATCGAACGAGTTCGCTTCAAATTCAAGTGAAACACATGAATTAACTTCAAATCAATGCGAAGTAGTAGGCTCAGCTTCAAATCAATGCGAAACAAATGAATTACCTTCAAATACCTGCGGTTTAAATGAAATAGCTTCAAATGCAGGCGAAACAAACGAGTTAGCTTCACATCCATGCGAAGCACATGAGTTAGCTTCAAATCAATGCGAACAAGAAGGCTTAGCTTCAAATCCATGTGAAACAAATAGTTTAGCTTCAAATACTTCTGATAAACACGATTTTGAGTCAATTGCATGCGAATGGAACGAGTTAGCTTCAAATCCCAGGGAAACACATGAATTAACTTCAAATCAATGCGAAGTAGTAGGCTTAGCTTCAAATCCATGTGAAACAAATGATTTACCTTCAAATATCTGCGGTTTAAATGAAATAGCTTCAAATGCAGGCGAAACAAACGAGTTAGCTTCAAATCCATGCGAAGCACATGAGTTAGCTTCAAATCAATGCGAAGTAGGAGGCTTAGCTTCAAATCAATGCGAAACAAATGTTTTGGTTTCAGATACTTGTGAACAAAATGATTTAGCTTCAACTGCATGCGAATCAAACGAGTTAGCTTCAAATTCAAGAGAAACACATGATTGAACTTCAAATCAATGCGAAGTAGAAGTCTTAGCATCAAATTCATGCGAAACAAATGATTTACCTTCAAATACTTGCGATAAACATGATTTAGCTTCAACTGCGTGCGAATCAAACGACTTAGCTTCAAATCCAAGGGAAACACATGGTTTAACTTCAAATCAATGCGAAGTAGTAGGCTTAGCTTCAAATCAATGCGAAACAAATGTTTTGGGTTCAGATACTTGTGAACAAAATGATTTAGCTTCAACTGCATGCGAATCAAACGAGTTAGCTTCAAATTCAAGAGAAACACATGATTTAATTTCAAATCAATGCGAAGTAGTAGGCTTAGCTTCAAAACAATGCGAAACAAATGTTTTGGGTTCAGATACTTGTGAACAAAATGATTTAGCTTCAACTGCATGCGAATCAAACGAGTTAGCTTCAAATTCAAGAGAAACACATGATTTAACTTCAAATCAATGCGAAGTAGGAGGCTTAGCTTCAAATCAATGCGAAACAAATGGTTTGGATTCAGATACTTGTGATCAAAATGATTTAGCTTCAACTGCATGCGAATCAAACGACTTAGCTTCAAATTCAAGAGAAACACATGAATTAGTTTCAAATCAATGCGAAGTAGAAGGCTTAGCTTCAAATCCATGTGAAACAAATGGTTTAGCTTCAAATACTTCTGATAAATACGATTTAGAGTCAATTGCATGCGAATGGAACGAGTTAGCTTCAAATCCCAGGGAAACACATGATTTAACTTCAAATCAATGCGAAGTAAGAGGTTTAGCTTCAAATCAATGCGAAACAAATGTTTTGGGTTCAGATACTTGTGAACAAAATGATTTAGCTTCAACTGCAAGCGAATCAAACGAGTTAGCTTCAAATTCAAGAGAAACACATGATTTAACTTCAAATCAATGCGAAGTAGAAGTCTTAGCATCAAATTCATGCGAAACAAATGATTTACCTTCCAATACTTGTGATAAACATGATTTAGCTTCAACTGCGTGCGAATCAAACGACTTAGCTTCAAATCCAAGGGAAACACATGATTTAACTTCAAATCAATGCAAAGTAGTAGACTTAGCTTCAAATCAATGCGAAACAAATGGTTTAGCTTCAAATACTTGTGATAAACATGATTTAGTTTCAACTGCATACGAATCGAACGAGTTCGCTTCAAATTCAAGTGAAACACATGAATTAACTTCAAATCAATGCGAAGTAGTAGGCTCAGCTTCAAATCAATGCGAAACAAATGAATTACCTTCAAATACCTGCGGTTTAAATGAAATAGCTTCAAATGCAGGCGAAACAAACGAGTTAGCTTCACATCCATGCGAAGCACATGAGTTAGCTTCAAATCAATGCGAACAAGAAGGCTTAGCTTCAAATCCATGTGAAACAAATAGTTTAGCTTCAAATACTTCTGATAAACACGATTTTGAGTCAATTGCATGCGAATGGAACGAGTTAGCTTCAAATCCCAGGGAAACACATGAATTAACTTCAAATCAATGCGAAGTAGTAGGCTTAGCTTCAAATCCATGTGAAACAAATGATTTACCTTCAAATATCTGCGGTTTAAATGAAATAGCTTCAAATGCAGGCGAAACAAACGAGTTAGCTTCAAATCCATGCGAAGCACATGAGTTAGCTTCAAATCAATGCGAAGTAGGAGGCTTAGCTTCAAATCAATGCGAAACAAATGTTTTGGTTTCAGATACTTGTGAACAAAATGATTTAGCTTCAACTGCATGCGAATCAAACGAGTTAGCTTCAAATTCAAGAGAAACACATGATTGAACTTCAAATCAATGCGAAGTAGAAGTCTTAGCATCAAATTCATGCGAAACAAATGATTTACCTTCAAATACTTGTAATAAACATGATTTAGCTTCAACTGCGTGCGAATCAAACGACTTAGCTTCAAATCCAATGGAAACACATGATTTAACTTCAACTCAATGCGAAGTAGTAGGCTTAGCTTCAAATCAATGCGAAACAAATGTTTTGGGTTCAGATACTTGTAATAAACATGATTTAGCTTCAACTGCATGCGATTCAAACGAGTTAGCTTCAAATCCAAGAGAAACACATGATATTAACTTCAAATCAATGCGAAGTGGAAGGCTTAGCTTCAAATCCATGCGAAACAAATGATTTACCTTCAAATATCTGCGGTTTAAATGAAATAGCTTCAAATGCAGGCGAAACAAACGAGTTAGCTTCAAGACCATGCGAAACACATGATTCAGCTTCAAATCAATGCAAAGTAGTAGACTTAGCTTCAAATCAATGCGAAACAAATGGTTTAGCTTCAAATACTTGTGATAAACATGATTTAGTTTCAACTGCATACGAATCGAACGAGTTCGCTCCAAATTCAAGAGAAACACATGAATTAACATCAAGTCAATGCGAAGTAGTAGGCTTAGCTTCAAATCCATGTGAAACAAATGGTTTAGCTTCAAATACTTCTGATAAACACGATTTAGAGTCAATTGCATGCGAATGGAACGAGTTAGCTTCAAATCCAAGGGAAACACATGATTTAACTTCAAATCAATGCGAAGTAGGAGGCTTAGCTTCAAATCAATGCGAAACAAATGGTTTGGATTCAGATACTTGTGATCAAAATGATTTAGCTTCAACTGCATGCGAATCAAACGACTTAGCTTCAAATTCAAGAGAAACACATGAATTAACTTCAAATCAATGCGAAGTAGTAGGCTTAGCTTCAAATCAATGCGAAACAAATGTTTTGGGTTCAGATACTTGTGATCAAAATGATTTAGCTTCAACTGCATGCGAATCAAACGAGGTAGCTTCAAATTCAAGAGAAACACATGATTTAACTTCAATTCAATGCGAAGTAGAAGTCTTAGCATCAAATTCATGCGAAACAAATGATTTACCTTCAAATACTTGCGATAAACATGATTTAGCTTCAACTGCGTGCGAATCAAACGACTTAGCTTCAAATCCAAGGGAAACACATGGTTTAACTTCAAATCAATGCGAAGTAGTAGGCTTAGCTTCAAATCAATGCGAAACAAATGTTTTGGGTTCAGATACTTGTGAACAAAATGATTTAGCTTCAACTGCATGCGAATCAAACGAGTTAGCTTCAAATTCAAGAGAAACACATGATTTAATTTCAAATCAATGCGAAGTAGTAGGCTTAGCTTCAAAACAATGCGAAACAAATGTTTTGGGTTCAGATACTTGTGAACAAAATGATTTAGCTTCAACTGCATGCGAATCAAACGAGTTAGCTTCAAGACCATGCGAAACACATGATTCAGCTTCAAATCAATGCAAAGTAGTAGACTTAGCTTCAAATCAATGCGAAACAAATGGTTTAGCTTCAAATACTTGTGATAAACATGATTTAGTTTCAACTGCATACGAATCGAACGAGTTCGCTTCAAATTCAAGAGAAACACCTGAATTAACTTGAAATCAATGCGAAGTAGTAGGCTCAGCTTCAAATCAATGCGAAACAAATGAATTACCTTCAAATACCTGCGGTTTAAATGAAATAGCTTCAAATGCAGGCGAAACAAACGAGTTAGCTTCACATCCATGCGAAGCACATGAGTTAGCTTCAAATCAATGCGAACAAGAATGCTTAGCTTCAAATCCATGTGAAACAAATATTTTAGCTTCAAATACTTCTGATAAACACGATTTAGAGTCAATTGCATGCGAATGGAACGAGTTAGCTTCAAATCCCAGGGAAACACATGAATTAACTTCAAATCAATGCGAAGTAGTAGGCTTAGCTTCAAAACAATGCGAAACAAATGTTTTGGGTTCAGATACTTGTAATAAACATGATTTAGCTTCAACTGCATGCGATTCAAACGAGTTAGCTTCAAATCCAAGAGAAACACATGATATTAACTTCAAATCAATGCGAAGTGGAAGGCTTAGCTTCAAATCCATGCGAAACAAATGATTTACCTTCAAATACTTGCGGTTTAAATGAAATAGCTTCAAATGCAGGCGAAACAAACGAGTTAGCTTCAAGACCATGCGAAACACATGATACAGCTTCAAATCAATGCAAAGTAGTAGACTTAGCTTCAAATCAATGCGAAACAAATGGTTTAGCTTGAAATACTTGTGATAAACATGATTTAGTTTCAACTGCATACGAATCGAGCGAGTTCGCTCCAAATTCAAGAGAATCACATGAATTAACATCAAATCAATGCGAAGTAGTAGGCTTAGCTTCAAATCAATGCGAAACAAATGAATTACCTTCAAATACCTGCGGTTTAAATGAAATAGCTTCAAATGCAGGCGAAACAAACGAGTTAGCTTCACATCCATGCGAAGCACATGAGTTAGCTTCAAATCAATTGGAAGTAGGAGGCTGAGCTTCAAATCCATGTGAAACAAATGGTTTAGCTTCAAATACTTCTGATAAACACGATTTAGAGTGAATTGCATGCGAATGGAATAAGTTAGCTTCAAATCCCAGGGAAACACATGATTTAACTTCAAATCAATGCGAAGTAGGAGGCTTAGCTTCAAATCAATGCGAAATAAATGGTTTGGATTCAGATACTTGTGATCAAAATGATTTAGCTTCAACTGCATGCGAATCAAACGAGTTAGCTTCAAATCCAAGGGAAACACATGATTTAACTTCAAATCAATGCGAAGTAGTAGGCTTAGCTTCAAATCAATGCGAAACAAATGTTTTGGGTTCAGATACTTGTAATAAACATGATTTAGCTTCAACTGCATGCGATTCAAACGAGTTAGCTTCAAATCCAAGAGAAACACATGATATTAACTTCAAATCAATGCGAAGTAGAAGGATTAGCTTCAAATCCATGCAAAACAAATGATTCTGCTTCACATACTTGCGATATAAATGATTTAATTTCAACTGAATGCGAAACAATCAAGTTAGATTCAAAACCACGCGAAACACGTGATTTAGATTCAAATCAATTCGAAGTAGAAGGCTTAGCTTCAAATCCATGCCAAACAAATGTTTTACCTTCAAATACCTGCGGTTTAAATGAAATAGCTTCAAATGCAGGCGAAACAAACGAGTTTGCTACAAATCCACGCGAAACACGTGATTTAGATTCAAATCAATGCGAAGTAGAAGGATTAGCTTCAAATCCATGCGAAACATGTGGTTCAGCAGCAAATACTTGTGATGAACACGATTTAGAGTCAACTGCATGCGAATCAAACGAATTAGCTTCAAGTCCAAGGGAAACACACGATTTAACTTCAAATCAATGCGAAGTAGGAGGCATAGCTTCAAAAACATGCGAAACCAATGATTTGCCTTCAAATACCTGCGGTTTAAATGAAATAGCTTCAAATGCAGGCGAAAAAAACGAGTTGGCATCAAATCCCAGGGAAACACATGATTTAGCTTCAAATCAATGCGAAGTAGAAGGCTTAACTTCAAATCCATGCGAAACAAGTGGTTTGGCTTCAAATACTTGTGATAAACGCGATTTAGAGTCAACTGCATGCGAATCAAACGAGTTAGCTTCAAATCCCAGGAAAACACATGACTTATCTTCAAATCAATGCGAAGTAGGAGGCTTAGCTTCAAACCCATGCGAAACAAATGATTTACCTTCAAATACCTGCGGTTTAAATTAAATAGCATCAAATGCAGGCGAAACAAACGAGTTAGCTTCAAATCCATGCGAAGCACATGAGTTAGCTTCAAATCAATGCGAAGTGGAAGGCTTAGCGTCAAATCCATGTGAAAAAATGGTTTAGCTTCAAATACTTCTGATAAACACGATTTAGAGTCAATTGCATGCGAATGGAACCAGTTAGCTTCAAATCCCAGGGAAACACACGATTTAACTTCAAATCAATGCGAAGTAGGAGGCTTAGCTTCAAATCAATGCGAAACAAATGATTTAGCTTCAAATACTTGTGATAAACATGATTAAGCTTCAACTGCATGCGAATCAAACGAGTTATATTGAAATCGGAGGGTAAAACATGATTTACCTTCAAATAACTGCAGTTTAAATGAAATAGCTTCAAATGCAGGCGAAAAAAACGAGTTAGATTCAAACCCATGCGAAGCACATGATTCAGCATCAAATCAATATGAAGTAGAAGGATTAACTTCAAAACCATGCGAAACATGTGGTTTAGCTTCAAATACTTGTGATAAACGGGATTTAGAGTCAACTGCATGCGAATCAAACGAGTTAGCTTCAAATCCCAGGAAAACACAAGATTTAATTTCAAATCAATGCGAAGTAGGAGGCTTAGCTTCAAATCAATGCGAAACAAATGTTTTGGATTCAGATACTTGTGATCAAAATGATTTAGCTTCAACTGCATGCGAATCAAACGACTTAGCTTCAAATCCAAAGGAAACACATGATTTAACTTCAAATCAATGCGAAGTAGAAGGCTTTGCTTCAAATCCATGCGAAACATATGATTTACCTTCAAATACTTGCGGTTTAAATAAAATAGCTTCAAATGCAGGTGAAACAAACGAGTTAGCTTCAAGTCCATGCGAACACATGATTCAGCTTCAAATCAATGCGATGTAGTAGGCTTAGCTTCAAATCAATGCGAAACAAATGGTTTAGCTTCAAATACTTGTGATGAACACGATTTAGTGTCAAGTGCATGCGAATCAAACGAATTAGCTTCAAGTCCAAGGGAAACACATGATTTAACTTCAAATCAATGCGAAGTAGTAGGCTTAGCTTCAAATCCATGCGAAACAAATGATTTACCTTCAAATACTTGCGGTTTAAATGAAATAGCTTCAAATGCAGGCGAAACAAACGAGTTAGCTTCAAGACCATGCGAAACACCTGATTCAGCTTCAAATCAATGCGAAGTAGTAGACTTAGCTTCAAATCAATGCGAAACAAATGGTTTGGATTCAGATACTTGTGATAGACACGATTTAGAGTCAACTGCATGCGAATCAAACGAGTTAGCTTCAAATTCAAGAGAAACACATGATTTAACTTCAAATCAATGCGAAGTAGAAGGCTTAGCTTCAAATCAATGCGAAACAAATGATTTAGCTTCAAATACTTGTGATAAACATGATTTAGAGTCAACTGCATGCGAATCAAACGAGTTAGCTTCAAATCCATGCGAAAAACATGATTTAACTTCAAATCAATGCGAAGTAGTAAGCTTAGCTTCAAATCAATGCGAAGCAAATGGTTTAATTTCAAAAACTTGTGATATTGATAATTTAGCTTCAACTCAATGCGAGACAAACGAGTTAGCTTCAAATCCATGCGAAACACGTGATTTAACTTCCAATGCTTGCGATATAAATAAAGTAGTTTCAAATGCAGGCGAAACAATCGAGTAAGCTTCAAATCTATGCGAATCAAATGAGTTAGCTTCAAATCAATGCGAAGTAGAAGGCTTAGCTTCAAATCGAAGGGAAACACATGATTTAACTTCAATTCAATGCGAAGTAGAAGGCTTAGCTTCAAATCCATGCGAAACAAATGATTTACCTTCAAATACTTGCGGTTTAAATGAAATAGCTTCAAATGCAGGCGAAACAAACGAGTTAGCTTCAAGACCATGCGAAACACATGATTCAGCTTCAAATCAATGCGATGTAGTAGGCTTAGCTTCAAATCAATGCGAAACAAATGATTTAGCTTCAAATACTTGCGATGAACACGATTTAGAATCAGCTGCATGCGAATCAAACGAATTAGCTTCAAGTCCAAGGGAAACACATGATTTAACTTCAAATCAATGCGAGGTAGTAGGTTTAGCTTCAAATCAATGCGAAACAAATGATTTAGCTTCAAATACTTGTGATAAACATGATTAAGCTTCAAACTGCATGCGAATCAAACGAGTTGTATTGAAATCGGAGGGAAACACATGATTTACCTTCAAATAACTGCGGTTTAAATGAAATAGCTTCAAATGCAGGCGAAAAAAACGAGTTAGAATCAAACCCATGCGAAACACATGATTCAGCATCAAATCAATATGAAGTAGAAGGCTTAACTTCAAATCCATGCGAAACATGTGGTTTAGCTTCAAATACTTGTGATAAACGGGATTTAGAGTCAACTGCATGCGAATCAAACGAGTTAGCTTCAAATTCAAGAGAAACACATGATTTAACTTCAAATCAATGCGAAGTAGAAGGCTTAGCTTCAAATCAATGCGAAACAAATGATTTAGCTTCAAATACTTGTGATAAACATGATTTAGAGTCAACTGCATGCGAATCAAACGAGTTAGCTTCAAATCCATGCGAAAAATATGATTTAACTTCAAATCAATGCGAAGTAATAAGCTTAGCTTCAAATCAATGCGAAGCAAACGGTTTAATTTCAAAAACTTGTGATATTGATAATTTAGCTTCAACTCAATGCGAGACAAACGAGTTACCTACAAATCCATGCGAAACACGTGATTTAACTTCCAATGCTTGCGATATAAATAAAGTAGTTTCAAATGCAGGCGAAACAATCGAGTAAGCTTCAAATCCATGCGAATCAAATGAGTTAGCTTCAAATCAATGCGAAGTAGAAGGCTTAGCTTCAAATCGAAGGGAAACACATGATTTAACTTCAAATCAATGCGAAGTAGAAGGCTTAGCTTCAAATCCATGCGAAACAAATGATTTACCTTCAAATACTTGCGGTTTAAATGAAATAGCTTCAAATGCAGGCGAAACAAACGAGTTAGCTTCAAGACCATGCGAAACACATGAGTTAGCTTCAAATCAATGCGAAGTAGAAGGCTTAGCTTCAAATTCATGCCAAACAAATGATTTACCTTCAAAAACCTGCGGTTTATATTAAATAACTTCAAATGCAGGCGAAACAAACGAGTTAGCTTTAAATCCATGGGAAACACAAGAGTTAGCTTCAAATCAATTCGAAGTAGGAGGCTTAGCTTCAAATCTGTGCGAAACAAATGGTTTGGATTCAGATACTTGTGATAAACATGATTTAGCTTCAACTGCATGCGATTCAAACGAATTAGCCTCAAATCCAAGGGAAACACATGATATTAACTTCAAATCAATGCGAAGTGGAAGGCTTAGCTTCAAATCCATGCGAAACAAATGATTTACCTTCAAATATCTGCGGTTTAAATGAAATAGCTTCAAATGCAGGCGAAACAAACGAGTTAGCTTCAAATCGATGCGATACACATGATTTAGCTTCAAATCAATACGAAGTAGTAGTCTTAGCTTCAAATCAATGCGAAACAAATGGTTTGGATTCAGATACTTGTGATAGACACGATTTAGAGTCAACTGCATGCGAATCAAACGAGTTAGCTTCAAATCCATGCGAAGCACATGAGTTAGCTTCAAATCAATGCGAAGAAGAAGGCTTAGCTTCAAATCCATGTGAAACAAATGGTTTAGCTTCAAATACTTCTGATAAACACGATTTAGAGTCAATTGCATGCGAATGGGACGAGTTAGCTTCAAATCCCAGGGAAACACATGATTTAACTTCAAATCAATGCGAAGTAGGAGGCTTAGCTTCAAATCAATGCAAAACAAATAGTTTGGATTCAGATACTTGTGATCAAAATGATTTAGCTTCAACTGCATGCGAATCAAACGAGTTAGCTTCAAATTCAAGAGAAACACATGATTAAATTTCAAATCAATGCGAAGTAGAAGTCTTAGCATCAAATTCATGCGAAACAAATGATATACCTTCAAATACTTGTGATAAACATGATTTAGCTTCAACTGCGTGCGAATCAAACGACTTAGCTTCAAATGCAAGGGAAACACATGATTTAACTTCAACTCAATGCGAAGTAGTAGGCTTAGCTTCAAATCAATGCGAAACAAATGTTTCGGGTTCAGATACTTGTAATAAACATGATTTAGCTTCAACTGCATGCGATTCAAACGAGTTAGCTTCAAATCCAAGGGAAACGCATTATTTTACTTTAAATCAATACGAAGTAGTAGGTTTAGCTTCAATTCAATGCGAAACAAATGACTTAGCTTCAAATACTTGTGATAAACATGATTAAGCTTCAACTGCATGCGAATCAAACGAGTTATATTGAAATCTGTGGGAAACACATGATTTACCTTCAAATACCTGCGGTTTAAATGAAATAGCTTCAAATGCAGGGGAAACTAACGAGTTAGCTTCAAATCCATGCGAAGCACATGAGTTAGCTTCAAATCAATGCGAAGTAGAAGGCTTAGCTTCAAATCCATGTGAAACAAATGGTTTAGCTTCAAATACTTCTGATAAACACGATTTAGAGTCAATTGCATGCGAATGGAACCAGTTAGCTTCAAATCCCAGGGAAGAACATGATTTAACTTCAAATCAATGCGAAGTAGGAGGCTTAGCTTCAAATCAATGCGAAACAAATGTTTTGGATTCAGATACTTGTGATCAAAATGATTTAGCTTCAACTGCGTGCGAATCAAACGACTTAGCTTCAAATCCAAGGGAAACACATGATTTAACTTCAAATCAATGCGAAGTAGTAGACTTAGCTTCAAATCAATGCGAAACAAATAGATTGGATTCAGATACTTGTGATCAAAATGATTTAGCTTCAACTGCATGCGAATCAAACGAGTTAGCTTCAAATTCAAGAGAAACACATGATTTAACTTGAAATCAATGCGAAGTAAAAGGCTTAGCTTCAGATCCATGCGAAACAAATGATTTACCTTCAAATATGTGCGGTTTAAATGAAATAGCTTCAAATGCAGGGGAAACTAACGAGTTAGCTTCAAATCCATGCGAAGCACATGAGTTAGCTTCAAATCAATGCGAAGTAGAAGGCTTAGCTTCAAATCCATGTGAAACAAATGGTTTAGCTTCAAATACTTCTGATAAACACGATTTAGAGTCAATTGCATGCGAATGGAACCAGTTAGCTTCAAATCCCAGGGAAGCACATGATTTAACTTCAAATCAATGCGAAGTAGGAGGCTTAGCTTCAAATCAATGCGAAACAAATAGATTGGATTCAGATACTTGTGATCAAAATGATTTAGCTTCAACTGCATGCGAATCAAACGAGTTAGCTTCAAATTCAAGAGAAACACATGATTTAACTTGAAATCAATGCGAAGTAAAAGGCTTAGCTTCAAATCAATACGAAACAAATGTTTTGAGTTCAGATACTTGTAATAAACATGATTTAGCTTAAACTGCATGCGAATCAAACGAGTTAGCTTCAAATCCAAGAGAAATGCATGATATTAACTTCAAATCAATGCGAAGTGGAAGGCTTAGCTTCAAATCCATGCGAAAAAATGATTTACCTTCAAATACTTGCGGTTTAAATGAAATAGCTTCAAATGCAGGGGAAACAAACGAGTTAGCTTCAAGACGATGCGAAGCACATGAGTTAGCTTCAAATCAATGCGAAGTAGAAGGCTTAGCTTCAAATCCATGTGAAACAAATGGTTTAGCTTCAAATACTTCTGATAAACACGATTTAGAGTCAATTGCATGCGAATGGAACCAGTTAGCTTCAAATCCCAGGGAAGCACATGATTTAACTTCAAATCAATGCGAAGTAGGAGGCTTAGCTTCAAATCAATGCGAAACAAATGTTTTGGATTCAGATACTTGTGATCAAAATGATTTAGCATCAACTGCATGCGAAGCAAACGAGTTAGCTTCAAATTCAAGAGAAACACATGATTTATCTTCAAATCAATGCGAAGTAGAAGTCTTAGCATCAAATTCATGCGAAACAAATGATTTACCTTCAAATCCTTGTGATAAACATGATTTAGCTTCAACTGCGTGCGAATCAAACGACTTAGCTTCAAATCCAAGGGAAACACATGATTTAACTTCAAATCAATGCGAAGTAGTAGACTTAGCTTCAAAGCAATGCGAATCAAATGGTTTAGCTTCAAGTACTTGTGATAAACATGATTTAGTTTCAACTGCATACCAATCGAACGAGTTCGCTTCAAATTCAAGAGAAACACATGAATTAACTTCAAATCAATGCGAAGTAGTAGGCTTAGCTTCAAATCAATGCGAAACAAATGAATTACCTTCAAATACCTGCGGTTTAAATGAAATAGCTTCAAATGCAGGCGAAACAAACGAGTTAGCTTCAAATCCATGCGAAGCACATGAGTTAGCTTCAAATCAATGCGAAGAAGAAGGCTTAGCTTTAAATCCATGTGAAACAAATGGTTTAGCTTCAAATACTTCTGATAAACACGATCTAGAGTCAATTGCATGCGAATGGAACGAGTTAGCTTCAAATTCCACTAGAAACACATGATTTAACTTGAAATCAATGCGAAGTAAAAGGCTTAGCTTCAAATCAATACGAAACAAATGTTTTGAGTTCAGATACTTGTAATAAACATGATTTAGCTTAAACTGCATGCGATTCAAACGAGTTAGCTTCAAATCCAAGAGAAACGCATGATATTAACTTCAAATCAATGCGAAGTGGAAGGCTTAGCTTCAAATCCATGCGAAAAAATGATTTACCTTCAAATACTTGCGGTTTAAATGAAATAGCTTCAAATGCAGGCGAAACAAACGAGTTAGCTTCAAGACGATGCGAAACACATGATTCAGCTTCAAATCAATGCGAAGTAGAAGACTTAGCTTCAAATCAATGCGAAACAAATGGTTTAGCTTCAAATACTTGTGATAAACATGATTTAGTTTCAACTGAATACGAATCGAACGAGTTCGCTTCAAATTCAAGAGAAACATATGAATTAACTTCAAATCAATGCGAAGTAGTAGGCTTAGCTTCAAATCAATGCGAAACAAATGTTTTGGGTTCAGATACTTGTGATCAAAATGATTTAGCTTCAACTGCATGCGAATCAAACGAGTTAGCATCAAATTCAAGAGAAACACATGATTTAACTTCAAATCAATGCGAAGTAGGAGACTTGGCATCAAATTCATGCGAAACAAATGATTTACCTTCAAATACTTGTGATAAACATGATTTAGCTTCAACTGCGTGCGAATCAAACGACTTAACTTCAAATCCAAGGGAAACACATGATTTAACTTCAAATCAATGCGAAGTAGTATGCTTAGCTTCAAATCAATGCGAAACAAATTGTTTAGCTTCAAATACTTGTGATAAACATGATTTAGTTTCAACTGCATGCGAATCAAACGAGTTAGCTTCAAATCAATGCGAAGTAGAAGGCTTAGCTTCAAATCGAAGGGAAACACATGATTTAACTTCAAATCAATGCGAAGTAAAAGGCTTAGCTTCAAATACATGCGAAACAAATGATTAACCTTCAAATACTTGCGGTTAAAATGAAATAGATTAAAATGCAAGCGAAACAAACGAGTTAGCTTCAAGTCCATGAGAAACACATGATTCAGCTTCAAATCAATGCGAAGTAGTAGGCTTAGCTTCAAATCAATGCGAAACATATGGTTTAGCTTCAAGTACTTGTGATAAACACGATTTAGAGTCAACTGCATGCGAATCAAACGAGTTAGCTTCAAATCCCAGGGAAAGACATGATTTAACTTAAAATCAATGCGAAGTAGACGGCTTAACTTCAAATCCATGCGAAACAAATGTTTTACCTTCAAGTACCTGCGGTTAAAATGAAATAGCTTAAAATGCAAGCGAAACAAACGAATTAGCTTCAAGTCAATGAGAAACACATGATTCAGCTTCAAATCAATGCGAAGAAGTAAGCTTAGCTTCAAATCAATGCGAAACATATGGTTTAGCTTCAAGTACTTGTGATAAACACGATTTAGCTTCAACTGCATGCGAATCAAAAGAGTTAGATTGAATTCCGTGGGAAACACATGATTTAACTTTAAATCAATTCGAAGTAGACGGCTTAACTTCAAATCCATGCGAAACAAGTGGTTTAGCTTCAAATACTTGTGATGAACACGATTTAGAGTCAACTGCGTGCGAATCAATCGAGTTAGCTTCAAATCCCAGGAAAACAAATGATTTAACTTCAAATCAATGCGAAGTAGGAGGCTTAGCTTCAAATCCATGCGAAACAAATGATTTACCTTCAAATACCTGCGGTTTAAATGAAATAGCTTCAAATGCAGGCGAAACAAACGAGTTAGCTTCAAATCCGTGGGAAACACATGAGTTAGCTTCAAATCAATGCGAAGTGGAAGGCTTAGCTTCAAATCCATGCGAAACAAATGGTTTAGCATCAAGTACTTGTGATAAACACGATTTAGAGTCAACTGCATGCGAATCAAAAGAGTTAGATTCAATTAAGTGGGAAACACATGATTTAACTTCAAATCAATTCGAAGTAGACGGCTTAACTTCAAATCCATGCGAAACAAGTGGTTTAGCTTCAAATACTTGTGATGAACACGATTTAGAGTCAACTGCGTGCGAGTCAAACGAGTTAGCTTCAAATGCAAGGAAAACAAATGATTTAACTTCAAATCAATGCGAAGTAGGAGGCTTAGCTTCAAATCCATGCGAAACAAATGATTTACCTTCAAATACCTGCGGTTTAAATGAAATAGCTTCAAATGCAGGCGAAACAAACGAGTTAGCTGCAAATCCACGTCAAACACGTGATTTAGATTCAAATCAATGCGGAGTAGTAGGCTTAGCTTCAAATCAATGCGAAACAAATGGTTTAGCATCAAATACTTGTGACAAACATGATTTAGGATTAACATCATGCGAATCAAACGAGTTAGTTTCAAATCCAAGAGAAACACATGATTTAACTTCAAATCAATGCGAAGTAGAAGGCTTAGCTTCAAATCGAAGGGAAACACATGATTTAACTTCAAATCAATGCGAAGTAGAAGGATTTGCTACAAATCCATGCGAAACAAATGATTTACCTTCAAATACTTGCGGTTTAAATGAAATAGCTTTAATTGCAGGCGAAACAAACGAGTTAGCTTCAAGTCCATGCGAAACACATGATTCAGCTTCAAATCAATGCGAAGTAGTAGGCTTAGCATCAAATCAATACGAAACAAATGGTTTAGCTTCAAATACGTGTGATAAACATGATTTAGATTCAACTGCATGCGAATCAAACGAGTTAGCTTCAAATCCCAGGGAAACACATGATTTAACTTCAAATCAATGCAAAGTAGAAGGCTTTGCTTCAAATCCATGCGAAACAATTGATTTACCTTCAAATACTTGCGGTTTAAATGAAATAGCTTTAATTGCAGGCGAAACAAACGAGTTAGCTTCAAGTCCATGAGAAACACAAGATTCAGCTTCAAATCAATGCGAAGTAGTAAGCTTAGCTTCAAATCAATGCGAAACATATGGTTTAGCTTCAAGTACTTGTGATAAACACGATTTAGCTTCAACTGCATGCGAATCAAAAGAGTTAGATTGAATCCCGTGGGAAACACATGATTTAACTTCAAATCAATTCGAAGTAGACGACTTAACTTCAAATCCATGCGAAACAAGTGGTTTAGCATCAAATACTTGTGATGAACACGATCTAGAGTCAACTGCATGCGAATCAAACGAGTTAGCTTCAAATCCAATTGAAACACATGATTTAGCTTCAAACCAATGTGAAGTAGAAGGCTTAGCTTCAAATCTATGCAAAACAAATGATTCTGCTTCACATACTTGCGATATAAATGATTTAGTTTCAACTGAATGCGAAACAATCAAGTTAGATTCAAAACCACGCGAAACACGTGATTTAGATTCAAATCAATGCGAAGTAGAAGGCTTAGCTTCAAATCCATGCCAAAAAAATGTTTTACCTTCAATTACGTGCGGTTTAAATGAGAAAGCTTCAAATGCAGGCGAAACAAACGAGTTAGCTACAAATCCACGCGAAACACGTGATTTATATTCAAATCAATGCGAAGTTGTAGGCTTAGCTTCAAAACAATGCGAAACGATTGGTTTAGCTTCAAATACTTGTGATAAACACGATTTAGCTTCAACTGCATGCGAATCCATCTCGTTCGCTTCAAATCTAAGAGACACACAAGATTTAACTTCAAATCAATGCGAAGTAGTAGGCTTAGCTTCAAATCAATGCGAAACAAATGGATTAGCTTCAAATACTTGTGATAAACATGATTTAGATTCAACTGCATGCGAATCAAACGAGTTAGCTTCAAATCCCAGGGAAACACATGATTTAACTTCAAATCAATGCGAAGTAGAACGCTTTGCTTCAAATCCATGCGAAACAAATGATTAACATTCAAATACTTGCGGTTTAAATGAAATAGCTTAAAATGCAAGCGAAACAAACGAGATAGCTTCAAGTCCATGAGAAACACATGATTCAGCTTCAAATCAATGCGAAGTAGTAGGCTTAGCTTCAAATCAATGCGAAACATATGGTTTAGCTTCAAGTACTTGTGATAAACATGATTTAGCTTCAACTGCATGCGAATCAAAAGAGTTAGATTGACTTCCGAGGGAAACACATGATTTAACTTCAAATTAATTCGAAGTAGACGGCTTAAATTCAAATCCATGCGAAACAAGTGGTTTCGCTTCAAATACTTGTGATGTACACGATTTAGAGTCAACTGCATGCGAATCAAACGAGTTAGCTTCAAATCCCACGAAACCACATGATTTAACTTCAAATCAATGCGAAGTAGGAGGCTTAGCTTCAAATCCATGCGAAACAAATGATTTACCTTCAAATACTTGCGGTTTAAATGAAATAGCTTTAATTGCAGGCGAAACAAACGTGTTAGCTTCAAGTCCATGCGAAACACATGATTCAGCTTCAAATCAATGCGAAGTAGTAGGCTTAGCTTCAAATCAATGCGAAACAAATGGTTTAGCTTCAAATACTTGTGATAAACATGATTTAGCTTCAACTGCATGCGAATCGAACGAGTTCTCTTCAAATCTAAGAGAAACACATGATTTAACTTCAAATCAATGCGAACTAGTAGGCTTAGCTTCAAATCAATGCGAAACTAATGATTTAGCTTCAAATACTTGTGATAAACATGATTAAGCTACAACTGCATGCGAATCAAACGAGTTAGCTTGAATTCCGAGGGGAACACATGATTTAGCTTCAACTCAATGCGAAGTAGAAGGCTTAACTTAAAATCCATGCGAAACATGTGGTTCAGCATCAAATACTTGTGATGAACACGATTTAGAGTCAACTGCATGCGAATCAAACGAATTAGCTTCAAGTACAAGGGAAACACATGATTTAACTTCATATCAATGCGAAGTAGTAGGTTTAGCTTCAAATCAAGGCGAAACAAATGATTTAGCTTCAAATATTTGTGATAAACATGATTTAGCTACAACTGCATGCGAATCAAACGAGTTAGCTTCAAATCTAAGAGAAACACATGATTTAGCTTCGAATCAATGCGAAGTAGAAGGCTTAACTTCAAATCCATGCGAAACAAGTGGTTTAGCATCAAATACTTGTGATGAACACGATCTAGAGTCAACTGCATGCGAATCAAACGAGTTAGCTTCAAATACAATGGAAACACATGATTTAAATTCAAATCAATGCGAAGTAGTAGGCTTAGCTTCAAATCAATGCGAAACAAATGGTTTGGGTTCAGATACTTTTAATAAACATAATTTAGCTTCAACTGCATGCGATTCAAACTAGTTAGCTTCAAATCCAAGAGAAACACATGATATTAACTTCATATCAATGCGAAGTAGAAGGCTTAGCTTCAAATCCATGCGAAACAAATGATTTACCTTCAAATACCTGCGGTTTAAATGATATAGTTTCAAGTGCAGGCGAAAAAACGAGTTAGCACCAAATCCATGCGAAACACATGATTTAGCTTCAAATCAATATGAAGTAGAAGGCTTAACTTCAAATCCATGCGAAACAAGCGGTTTAGCTTCAAATACTTGTGATAAACGCGATTTAGAGTCAACTGCGTGCGAATCAAACGAGATAGTTTCAAATCCCAGGAAAACACATGATTTAACTTCAAATCAATGCGAAGTAGGAGGCTTAGCCTCAAATCCATGGTAAACAAATGATTTACCTTCAAATACCTGCGGTTTAAATGAAATAGCTTCAAAAGCAGGCGAAACAAACGAGTTAGCTTCAAATCCATGCGAAACACATCAGTTAGCTTCAAATCAATGCGAAGTAGAAGGCTTAGCTTCAAATCCATGAGAGACAAATGGTTTAGCTTCAAATACTTGTGATGAACACGGTTTAGAGTCAACTGCATGCGAATCAAACGAATTAGCTTCAAGTACAAGGGAAACACATGATTTAACTTCAAACCAATGTGAAGTAGAAGGCTTAGCTTCAAATCTATGCAAAACAAATGATTCTGCTTCACATACTTGCGATATAAATGATTTAGTTTCAACTGAATGCGAAACAATCAAGTTAGATTCAAAACCACGCGAAACACGTGATTTAGATTCAAATCAATGCGAAGTAGAAGGCTTAGCTTCAAATCCATGCCAAAAAAATGTTTTACCTTCAATTACGTGCGGTTTAAATGAGAAAGCTTCAAATGCAGGCGAAACAAACGAGTTAGCTACAAATCCACGCGAAACACGTGATTTATATTCAAATCAATGCGAAGTTGTAGGCTTAGCTTCAAAACAATGCGAAACGATTGGTTTAGCTTCAAATACTTGTGATAAACACGATTTAGCTTCAACTGCATGCGAATCCATCTCGTTCGCTTCAAATCTAAGAGAAACACATGATTTAACTTCAAATCAATGCGAAGTAGTAGGCTTAGCTTCAAATCAATGCGAAACAAATGGATTAGCTTCAAATACTTGTGATAAACATGATTTAGATTCAACTGCATGCGAATCAAACGAGTTAGCTTCAAATCCCAGGGAAACACATGATTTAACTTCAAATCAATGCGAAGTAGAACGCTTTGCTTCAAATCCATGCGAAACAAATGATTAACATTCAAATACTTGCGGTTTAAATGAAATAGCTTAAAATGCAAGCGAAACAAACGAGATAGCTTCAAGTCCATGAGAAACACATGATTCAGCTTCAAATCAATGCGAAGTAGTAGGCTTAGCTTCAAATCAATGCGAAACATATGATTTAGCTTCAAGTACTTGTGATAAACATGATTTAGCTTCAACTGCATGCGAATCAAAAGAGTTAGATTGACTACCGAGGGAAACACATGATTTAACTTCAAATTAATTCGAAGTAGACGGCTTAAATTCAAATCCATGCGAAACAAGTGGTTTCGCTTCAAATACTTGTGATGTACACGATTTAGAGTCAACTGCATGCGAATCAAACGAGTTAGCTTCAAATCCCACGAAACCACATGATTTAACTTCAAATCAATGCGAAGTAGGAGGCTTAGCTTCAAATCCATGCGAAACAAATGATTTACCTTCAAATACTTGCGGTTTAAATGAAATAGCTTTAATTGCAGGCGAAACAAACGTGTTAGCTTCAAGTCCATGCGAAACACATGATTCAGCTTCAAATCAATGCGAAGTAGTAGGCTTAGCTTCAAATCAATGCGAAACAAATGGTTTAGCTTCAAATACTTGTGATAAACATGATTTAGCTTCAACTGCATGCGAATCGAACGAGTTCTCTTCAAATCTAAGAGAAACACATGATTTAACTTCAAATCAATGCGAAGTAGTAGGCTTAGCTTCAAATCAATGCGAAACAAATGGATTAGCTTCAAATACTTGTGATAAACATGATTTAGATTCAACTGCATGCGAATCAAACGAGTTAGCTTCAAATCCCAGGGAAACACATGATTTAACTTCATATCAATGCGAAGTAGAACGCTTTGCTTCAAATCCATGCGAAACAAATGATTAACATTCAAATACTTGCGGTTTAAATGAAATAGCTTAAAATGCAAGCGAAACAAACGAGATAGCTTCAAGTCCATGAGAAACACATGATTCAGCTTCAAATCAATGCGAAGTAGTAGGCTTAGCTTCAAATCAATGCGAAACATATGGTTTAGCTTCAAGTACTTGTGATAAACATGATTTAGCTTCAACTGCATGCGAATCAAAAGAGTTAGATTGACTTCCGAGGGAAACACATGATTTAACTTCAAATTAATTCGAAGTAGACGGCTTAAATTCAAATCCATGCGAAACAAGTGGTTTCGCTTCAAATACTTGTGATGTACACGATTTAGAGTCAACTGCATGCGAATCAAACGAGTTAGCTTCAAATCCCACGAAACCACATGATTTAACTTCAAATCAATGCGAAGTAGGAGGCTTAGCTTCAAATCCATGCGAAACAAATGATTTACCTTCAAATACTTGCGGTTTAAATGAAATAGCTTTAATTGCAGGCGAAACAAACGTGTTAGCTTCAAGTCCATGCGAAACACATGATTCAGCTTCAAATCAATGCGAAGTAGTAGGCTTAGCTTCAAATCAATGCGAAACAAATGGTTTAGCTTCAAATACTTGTGATAAACATGATTTAGCTTCAACTGCATGCGAATCGAACGAGTTCTCTTCAAATCTAAGAGAAACACATGATTTAACTTCAAATCAATGCGAACTAGTAGGCTTAGCTTCAAATCAATGCGAAACTAATGATTTAGCTTCAAATACTTGTGATAAACATGATTAAGCTACAACTGCATGCGAATCAAACGAGTTAGCTTGAATTCCGAGGGGACCACATGATTTAGCTTCAACTCAATGCGAAGTAGAAGGCTTAACTTCAAATCCATGCGAAACATGTGGTTCAGCATCAAATACTTGTGATGAACACGATTTAGAGTCAACTGCATGCGAATCAAACGAATTAGCTTCAAGTACAAGGGAAACACATGATTTAACTTCATATCAATGCGAAGTAGTAGGTTTAGCTTCAAATCAAGGCGAAACAAATGATTTAGCTTCAAATATTTGTGATAAACATGATTTAGCTACAACTGCATGCGAATCAAACGAGTTAGCTTCAAATCTAAGAGAAACACATGATTTAGCTTCGAATCAATGCGAAGTAGAAGGCTTAACTTCAAATCCATGCGAAACAAGTGGTTTAGCATCAAATACTTGTGATGAACACGATCTAGAGTCAACTGCATGCGAATCAAACGAGTTAGCTTCAAATACAATGGAAACACATGATTTAAATTCAAATCAATGCGAAGTAGTAGGCTTAGCTTCAAATCAATGCGAAACAAATGGTTTGGGTTCAGATACTTTTAATAAACATAATTTAGCTTCAACTGCATGCGATTCAAACTAGTTAGCTTCAAATCCAAGAGAAACACATGATATTAACTTCATATCAATGCGAAGTAGAAGGCTTAGCTTCAAATCCATGCGAAACAAATGATTTACCTTCAAATACCTGCGGTTTAAATGATATAGTTTCAAGTGCAGGCGAAAAAACGAGTTAGCACCAAATCCATGCGAAACACATGATTTAGCTTCAAATCAATATGAAGTAGAAGGCTTAACTTCAAATCCATGCGAAACAAGCGGTTTAGCTTCAAATACTTGTGATAAACGCGATTTAGAGTCAACTGCGTGCGAATCAAACGAGATAGTTTCAAATCCCAGGAAAACACATGATTTAACTTCAAATCAATGCGAAGTAGGAGGCTTAGCCTCAAATCCATGGTAAACAAATGATTTACCTTCAAATACCTGCGGTTTAAATGAAATAGCTTCAAAAGCAGGCGAAACAAACGAGTTAGCTTCAAATCCATGCGAAACACATCAGTTAGCTTCAAATCAATGCGAAGTAGAAGGCTTAGCTTCAAATCCATGAGAGACAAATGGTTTAGCTTCAAATACTTGTGATGAACACGGTTTAGAGTCAACTGCATGCGAATCAAACGAATTAGCTTCAAGTACAAGGGAAACACATGATTTAACTTCAAACCAATGTGAAGTAGAAGGCTTAGCTTCAAATCTATGCAAAACAAATGATTCTGCTTCACATACTTGCGATATAAATGATTTAGTTTCAACTGAATGCGAAACAATCAAGTTAGATTCAAAACCACGCGAAACACGTGATTTAGATTCAAATCAATGCGAAGTAGAAGGCTTAGCTTCAAATCCATGCCAAAAAAATGTTTTACCTTCAATTACGTGCGGTTTAAATGAGAAAGCTTCAAATGCAGGCGAAACAAACGAGTTAGCTACAAATCCACGCGAAACACGTGATTTATATTCAAATCAATGCGAAGTTGTAGGCTTAGCTTCAAAACAATGCGAAACGATTGGTTTAGCTTCAAATACTTGTGATAAACACGATTTAGCTTCAACTGCATGCGAATCCATCTCGTTCGCTTCAAATCTAAGAGAAACACATGATTTAACTTCATATCAATGCGAAGTAGAACGCTTTGCTTCAAATCCATGCGAAACAAATGATTAACATTCAAATACTTGCGGTTTAAATGAAATAGCTTAAAATGCAAGCGAAACAAACGAGATAGCTTCAAGTCCATGAGAAACACATGATTCAGCTTCAAATCAATGCGAAGTAGTAGGCTTAGCTTCAAATCAATGCGAAACATATGGTTTAGCTTCAAGTACTTGTGATAAACATGATTTAGCTTCAACTGCATGCGAATCAAAAGAGTTAGATTGACTTCCGAGGGAAACACATGATTTAACTTCAAATTAATTCGAAGTAGACGGCTTAAATTCAAATCCATGCGAAACAAGTGGTTTCGCTTCAAATACTTGTGATGTACACGATTTAGAGTCAACTGCATGCGAATCAAACGAGTTAGCTTCAAATCCCACGAAACCACATGATTTAACTTCAAATCAATGCGAAGTAGGAGGCTTAGCTTCAAATCCATGCGAAACAAATGATTTACCTTCAAATACTTGCGGTTTAAATGAAATAGCTTTAATTGCAGGCGAAACAAACGTGTTAGCTTCAAGTCCATGCGAAACACATGATTCAGCTTCAAATCAATGCGAAGTAGTAGGCTTAGCTTCAAATCAATGCGAAACAAATGGTTTAGCTTCAAATACTTGTGATAAACATGATTTAGCTTCAACTGCATGCGAATCGAACGAGTTCTCTTCAAATCTAAGAGAAACACATGATTTAACTTCAAATCAATGCGAACTAGTAGGCTTAGCTTCAAATCAATGCGAAACTAATGATTTAGCTTCAAATACTTGTGATAAACATGATTAAGCTACAACTGCATGCGAATCAAACGAGTTAGCTTGAATTCCGAGGGGACCACATGATTTAGCTTCAACTCAATGCGAAGTAGAAGGCTTAACTTCAAATCCATGCGAAACATGTGGTTCAGCATCAAATACTTGTGATGAACACGATTTAGAGTCAACTGCATGCGAATCAAACGAATTAGCTTCAAGTACAAGGGAAACACATGATTTAACTTCATATCAATGCGAAGTAGTAGGTTTAGCTTCAAATCAAGGCGAAACAAATGATTTAGCTTCAAATATTTGTGATAAACATGATTTAGCTACAACTGCATGCGAATCAAACGAGTTAGCTTCAAATCTAAGAGAAACACATGATTTAGCTTCGAATCAATGCGAAGTAGAAGGCTTAACTTCAAATCCATGCGAAACAAGTGGTTTAGCATCAAATACTTGTGATGAACACGATCTAGAGTCAACTGCATGCGAATCAAACGAGTTAGCTTCAAATACAATGGAAACACATGATTTAAATTCAAATCAATGCGAAGTAGTAGGCTTAGCTTCAAATCAATGCGAAACAAATGGTTTGGGTTCAGATACTTTTAATAAACATAATTTAGCTTCAACTGCATGCGATTCAAACTAGTTAGCTTCAAATCCAAGAGAAACACATGATATTAACTTCATATCAATGCGAAGTAGAAGGCTTAGCTTCAAATCCATGCGAAACAAACGATTTACCTTCAAATACCTGCGGTTTAAATGATATAGTTTCAAGTGCAGGCGAAAAAACGAGTTAGCACCAAATCCATGCGAAACACATGATTTAGCTTCAAATCAATATGAAGTAGAAGGCTTAACTTCAAATCCATGCGAAACAAGCGGTTTAGCTTCAAATACTTGTGATAAACGCGATTTAGAGTCAACTGCGTGCGAATCAAACGAGATAGTTTCAAATCCCAGGAAAACACATGATTTAACTTCAAATCAATGCGAAGTAGGAGGCTTAGCCTCAAATCCATGGTAAACAAATGATTTACCTTCAAATACCTGCGGTTTAAATGAAATAGCTTCAAAAGCAGGCGAAACAAACGAGTTAGCTTCAAATCCATGCGAAACACATCAGTTAGCTTCAAATCAATGCGAAGTAGAAGGCTTAGCTTCAAATCCATGAGAGACAAATGGTTTAGCTTCAAATACTTGTGATGAACACGGTTTAGAGTCAACTGCATGCGAATCAAACGAATTAGCTTCAAGTACAAGGGAAACACATGATTTAACTTCAAACCAATGTGAAGTAGAAGGCTTAGCTTCAAATCTATGCAAAACAAATGATTCTGCTTCACATACTTGCGATATAAATGATTTAGTTTCAACTGAATGCGAAACAATCAAGTTAGATTCAAAACCACGCGAAACACGTGATTTAGATTCAAATCAATGCGAAGTAGAAGGCTTAGCTTCAAATCCATGCCAAAAAAATGTTTTACCTTCAATTACGTGCGGTTTAAATGAGAAAGCTTCAAATGCAGGCGAAACAAACGAGTTAGCTACAAATCCACGCGAAACACGTGATTTATATTCAAATCAATGCGAAGTTGTAGGCTTAGCTTCAAAACAATGCGAAACGATTGGTTTAGCTTCAAATACTTGTGATAAACACGATTTAGCTTCAACTGCATGCGAATCCATCTCGTTCGCTTCAAATCTAAGAGAAACACATGATTTAACTTCAAATCAATGCGAAGTAGTAGGCTTAGCTTCAAATCAATGCGAAACAAATGGATTAGCTTCAAATACTTGTGATAAACATGATTTAGATTCAACTGCATGCGAATCAAACGAGTTAGCTTCAAATCCCAGGGAAACACATGATTTAACTTCAAATCAATGCGAAGTAGAACGCTTTGCTTCAAATCCATGCGAAACAAATGATTAACATTCAAATACTTGCGGTTTAAATGAAATAGCTTAAAATGCAAGCGAAACAAACGAGATAGCTTCAAGTCCATGAGAAACACATGATTCAGCTTCAAATCAATGCGAAGTAGTAGGCTTAGCTTCAAATCAATGCGAAACATATGGTTTAGCTTCAAGTACTTGTGATAAACATGATTTAGCTTCAACTGCATGCGAATCAAAAGAGTTAGATTGACTACCGAGGGAAACACATGTTTTAACTTCAAATTAATTCGAAGTAGACGGCTTAAATTCAAATCCATGCGAAACAAGTGGTTTCGCTTCAAATACTTGTGATGAACACGATCTAGAGTCAACTGCATGCGAATCAAACGAGTTAGCTTCAAATACAATGGAAACACATGATTTAAATTCAAATCAATGCGAAGTAGTAGGCTTAGCTTCAAATCAATGCGAAACAAATGGTTTGGGTTCAGATACTTTTAATAAACATAATTTAGCTTCAACTGCATGCGATTCAAACTAGTTAGCTTCAAATCCAAGAGAAACACATGATATTAACTTCATATCAATGCGAAGTAGAAGGCTTAGCTTCAAATCCATGCGAAACAAATGATTTACCTTCAAATACCTGCGGTTTAAATGATATAGTTTCAAGTGCAGGCGAAAAAACGAGTTAGCACCAAATCCATGCGAAACACATGATTTAGCTTCAAATCAATATGAAGTAGAAGGCTTAACTTCAAATCCATGCGAAACAAGCGGTTTAGCTTCAAATACTTGTGATAAACGCGATTTAGAGTCAACTGCGTGCGAATCAAACCAGTTAGTTTCAAATCCCAGGAAAACACATGATTTAACTTCAAATCAATGCGAAGTGGGAGGCTTAGCCTCAAATCCATGGTAAACAAATGATTTACCTTCAAATACCTGCGGTTTAAATGAAATAGCTTCAAAAGCAGGCGAAACAAACGAGTTAGCTTCAAATCCATGCGAAACACATCAGTTAGCTTCAAATCAATGCGAAGTAGAAGGCTTAGCTTCAAATCCATGAGAAACAAATGGTTTAGCTTCAAATACTTGTGATGAACACGGTTTAGAGTCAACTGCATGCGAATCAAACGAGTTAGCTTCAAATCCCAGGGAAACACATGATTTAACTTCAAATCAATGCGAAGTGGAAGGCTTAGCTTCAAATGCATGCGAAACAAATGGTTTGGCTTCGAATACTTGTGATGAACACGATTTAGAGTCAACTGCATGCGAATCAAACGAGTTAGCTTCAAATACAATGGAAACACATAATTTAAATTCAAATCAATGCGAAGTAGTAGGTTTAGCTTCAAATCAATGCGAAACAAATGGTTTGGGTTCAGATACTTTTAATAAACATAATTTAGCTTCAACTGCATGCGATTCAAACGAGTTAGCTTCAAATCCAAGAGAAACACATGATATTAACTTCATATCAATGCGAAGTAGAAGGCTTAGCTTCAAATCCATGCTAAACAAATGATTTACCTTCAAATACCTGCGGTTTAAATGAAATAGCTTCAAAAGCAGGCGAAACAAACGAGTTAGCTTCAAATCCATGCGAAACACATCAGTTAGCTTCAAATCAATGCGAAGTAGAAGGCTTAGCTTCAAATCCATGAGAAACAAATGGTTTAGCTTCAAATACGTGTGATGAACACGGTTTAGAGTCAACTGCATGCGAATCAAACGAGTTAGCTTCAAATCCAAGGGAAACACATGATTTAACTTCAAATCAATGCGAAGTAGAAGGCTTAACTTCAAATCCATATGAAACAAGTGGTTTAGCTTCAAATACTTGTGATGAACACGATTTAGAGTCAACTGCATGCGAATCAAACGTGTTAGCTTCAAATCCCAGGACAACACATGATTTAACTTCAAATCAATGCGAAGTAGAAGGCTTAACCTCAAATCCACGCCAAACAAATGTTTTACCTTCAAATACCTGCGGTTTAAATGAAATAGCTTCAAATGCAGGCGAAACAAACGAGTTAGCTGCAAATCCACGCCAAACACGTGATTTAGATTCAAATCAATGCGAAGTAGTAGGCTTACCTTCAAATCAATGCGAAACGATTGGTTTAGCTTGAAATACTTGTGATAAACACGATTTCGCTTCAACTGCATGAGAATCCATCGAGTACGCTTCAAATCCAAGAGAAACACATGATTTACCTTCAAATCAATGCGAACTAGTAGGCTTAGCTTCAAATCAATGCGAACTAGTAGGCACAGATTCAAATCAATGCGAAACAAATGGTTTAGCATCAAATACTTGGGATAAACATGATTGAGATTCAACTGCATGCGAATCAAACGAGTTAGCTTCAAATCCAAGGGAAACACATGATTTAACTTCAAATCAATGCGAAGTAGTAGGCTTAGCTCCAAATCAATGCGAAACAAATGATTTAACTTCAAATACTTGTGATAAACACTATTTAGAGTCAACTGCATGCGAATCAAACGAGTTAGCTTCAAATCACAGGGAAACACATGATTTAACTTCAAATCAATGCGAAGTGGAAGGCTTAGCTTCAAATGCATGCGAAACAAATGGTTTGGCTTCGAATACTTGTGATGAACACGATTTAGAGTCAACTGCATGCGAATCAAACGAGTTAGCTTCAAATACAATGGAAACACATGATTTAAATTCAAATCAATGCGAAGTAGTAGGCTTAGCTTCAAATCAAAGCGAAACAAATGGTTTGGGTTCAGATACTTTTAATAAACATAATTTAGCTTCAACTGCATGCGATTCAAACGAGTTAGCTTCAAATCCAAGAGAAACACATGATATTAACTTCATATCAATGCGAAGTAGAAGGCTTAGCTTCAAATCCATGCGAAACAAATGATTTACCTTCAAATACCTGCGGTTTAAATGAAATAGTTTGCAAATGCAGGCGAAAAAAACGAGTTAGCACCAAATTCATGCGAAACACATGATTTAGCTTCAAATCAATATGAAGTTGAAGGCTTAACTTCAAATCCAGGCGAAACAAGTGGTTTAGCTTCAAATACTAGTGATAAACGCGATTTAGAGTCAACTGCGTGCGAATCAAACGAGTTAGTTTCAAATCCCAGGAAAACACATGATTTAACTTCAAATCAATGCGCAGTAGGAGGCTTAGCTTTAAATCCATGCTAAACAAATGATTTACCTTCAAATACCTGCGGTTTAAATGAAATAGCTTCAAAAGCAGGCGAAAAAACGAGTTAGCACCAAATCCTTGCGAAACACATGATTTAGCTTCAAATCAATATGAAGTAGAAGGCTTAACTTCAAATCCATGCGAAACAAGTGGTTTAGCTTCAAATACTTGTGATAAACGCGATTTAGAGTCAACTGCGTGCGAATCAAACGAGTTAGTTTCAAATCCCAGGAAAACACATGATTTAACTTCAAATCAATGCGAAGTAGGAGGCTTAGCTTCAAATCCATGCTAAACAAATGATTTACCTTCAAATACCTGCGGTTTACATGAAATAGCTTCAAAAGCAGGCGAAACAAACGAGTTAGCTTCAAATCCATGCGAAACACATCAGTTAGCTTCAAATCAATGCGAAGTAGAAGGCTTAGCTTCAAATCCATGAGAAACAAATGGTTTAGCTTCAAATACGTGTGATGAACACGGTTTAGAGTCAACTGCATGCGAATCAAACGAGTTAGCTTCAAATCCAAGGGAAACACATGATTTAACTTCAAATCAATGCGAAGTAGAAGGCTTAACTTCAAATCCATATGAAACAAGTGGTTTAACTTCAAATACTTGTGATAAACACTATTTAGAGCCAACTGCATGCGAATCAAACGAGTTAGCTTCAAATCCCAGGGAAACACATGATTTAACTTCAACTCAATGCGAAGTGGAAGGCTTAGCTTCAAATCCATGCGAAACAAATGGTTTAGCTTCAAATACTTGTGATGAACACGATTTAGAGTCAACTGCATGCGAATCAAACGTGTTAGCTTCAAATCCCAGGACAACACATGATTTAACTTCAAATCAATGCGAAGTAGAAGCCATAACTTCAAATCCATGCGAAACAAGTGGTTTAGCTTCAAATACTTGTGATGAACACGATTTAGAGTCAACTGCATGCGAATCAAACGTGTTAGCTTCAAATCCCAGGACAACACATGATTTAACTTCAAATCAATGCGAAGTAGAAGGCTTAGCCTCAAATCCATGCCAAACAAATGTTTTACCTTCAAATACCTGCAGTTTCAATGAAATAGCTTCAAATGCAGGCGAAACAAACGAGTTAGCTACAAATCCACGCGAAACAAGTGATATAGATTCAAATCAATGCGAAGTAGTAGGCTTAGCATCAAATCAATGCGAAACAAATGGTTTAGCTTCAAATACTTGTGATAAACATGATTTAGCTTCAACTGCATGCGAACCGAAAGCGTTCTCTTCAAATCTGAGAGAAACACATGATTTAACTTCAAATCAATGCGAAGTAGGAGTCTTAGCATCAAATTCATGCAAAACAAATGATTTACCTTCAAATACTTGTGATAAACATGATTTAGCTTCAACTGCGTGCGAATCAAACGACTTAACTTCAAATCCAAGGGAAACACATGATTTAAATTCAAATCAAGGCAAAGTAGTAGGCTTAGCTTCAAATCAATGCGAAACAAATGGTTTGGGTTCAGATACTTTTAATAAACATGATTTAGCTTCAACTGCGTGCGAATCAAACGAGTTAGTTTCAAATCCCAGGAAAACACATGATTTAACTTCAAATCAATGCGAAGTAGGAGGCTTAGCTTCAAATCCATGCTAAACAAATGATTTACCTTCAAATACCTGCGGTTTAAATGAAATAGCTTCAAAAGCAGGCGAAACAAACGAGTTAGCTTCAAATCCATGCGAAACACATGAGTTAGCTTCAAATCAATGCGAAGTAGAAGGCTTAGCTTCAAATCCATGAGAAACAAATGGTTTAGCTTCAAACACTTGTGATGAACACGTTTTAGAGTCAACTGCATGCGAATCAAACGAGTTAGCTTCAAATCCAAGGGAAACACATGATTTAACTTCAAATCAATGCGAAGTAGTAGGCTTAGCTCTAAATCAATGCGAAACAAATGATTTAACTTCAAATACTTGTGATAAACACTATTTAGAGTCACGTGCATGCGAATCAAACGAGTTAGCTTCAAATCCCAGGGAAACACATGATTTAACTTCTAATCAATGCGAAGTGGAAGGCTTAGCTTCAAATGCATGCGAAACAAATGGTTTGGCTTCAAATACTTGTGATGAACACGATTTAGAGTCAACTGCATGCGAATCAAACGAGGTAGCTTCAAATACAATGGAAACACATGATTTAAATTCAAATCAATGCGAAGTAGTAGGCTTAGCTTCAAATCAATGCGAAACAAATGGTTTGTGTTCAGATACTTTTAATAAACATAATTTAGCTTCAACTGCATGCGATTCAAACGAGTTAGCTTCAAATCCAAGAGAAACACATGATATTAACTTCATATCAGTGCGAAGTAGAAGGCTTAGCTTCAAATCCATGCGAAACAAATGATTTACCTTAAAATACCTGCGGTTTAAATGAAATAGTTTCAAATGCAGGCGAAAAAAACGAGTTAGCACCAAATCCATGCGAAAACACATGATTTAGCTTCAAACCAATATGAAGTAGAAGGCTTAACTTCAAATCCAGGCGAAACAAGTGGTTTAGCTTCAAATACTAGTGATAAACGCGATTTAGAGTCAACTGCGTGCGAATCAAACGAGTTAGTTTCAAATCCCAGGAAAATACATGATTTAACTTCAAATCAATGCGAAGTAGGAGGCTTTGCTTCAAATCCATGCTAAACAAATGATTTACCTTCAAATACCTGCGGTTTAAATGAAATAGCTTCAAAAGCAGGCGAAAAAACGAGTTAGCACCAAATCCATGCGAAACACATGATTTAGCTTCAAATCAATATGAAGTAGAAGGCTTAACTTCAAATCCATGCGAAACAAGTGGTTTAGCTTCAAATACTTGTGATGAACACGATTTAGAGTCAACTGCATGCGAATCAAACGAGTTAGCTTCAAATCCTTGCAAAACACATGATTCAGCTTCAACACATTGCGAAGTCGTAGGCTTAGCTTCAAATCCATGCGAAACAAATGTTATAGCTTCAAATACTTGTGATATACATGATTTAGCTTCAAGTGCATACGAATCAAACGAGTTAGCTTCGAATCCAAGTGAAACATGTGATTTAACTTCAAAACAATGCGAAGTAGAAGGCTTAGATACAAATCCATGCGAAACAAATGATTTAGTTTCCAATACTTGCGAATATAAGTGATATAGCATCAATGCAGGCCAAACAAACGAGTTAGCTTAAAATCCATGCGAAACACATGAATTAGCATTAAATCAATGCGAAGTAGAAGGTTCAGCATCAAATCCATGCGAAAAAAATGATTTAGCTCCAAATAAGTGCGAAGTAGTAGGCTTATTTTGAAATCCATGCGAAACAAATGATTTAGCTTCAAACCAATGCGAAGTAGGAGGCTTAGCTTCAAATCCATGAGAAACAAATGGTTTAGCTTCAAATACCTGCGGTTTAAATGAAATAGCTTCAAAAGCAGGCGAAAAAACGAGTTAGCACCAAATCCATGCGAAACACATGATTTAGCTTCAAATCAATATGAAGTAGAAGGCTTAACTTCAAATCCATGCGAAACAAGTGGTTTAGCTTCAAATACTTGTGATAAACGCGATTTAGAGTCAACTGCGTGCGAATCAAACGAGTTAGCTTCAAATCGCAGGAAAACACATGATTTAACTTCAAGTCAATGCGAAGTAGGAGGCTTAGCTTCAAATCCATGCTAAACAAATGATTTACCACCAAATACCTGCGGTTTAAATGAAGTAGATTCAAAAGCAGGCGAAACAAACGAGTTAGCTTCAAATCCATGCGAAACACATGAGTTAGCTTCAAATCAATGCGAAGTAGAAGGCTTAGCTTCAAATTCATGAGAAACAAATGGTTTAGCTTCAAATACTTGTGATGAACACGGTTTAGAGTCAACTGCATGCGAATCAAACGAGTTAGCTTCAAATCCAAGGGAAACACATGATTTAACTTCAAATCAATGCGAAGTAGTAGGCTTAGCTCCAAATCAATGCGAAACAAATGATTTAACTTCAAATACTTGTGATAAACACTATTTAGAGTCAACTGCATGAGAATCAAACGAGTTAGCTTCAAATCCCAGGGAAACACATGATTTAACTTCAAATCAATGCGAAGTGGAAGGCTTAGCTTCAAATCCATGCGAAACAAATGGTTTAGCTTCAAATACTTGTGATGAACACGATTTAGAGTCAACTGCATGCGAATCAAACGAGTTAGCTTCAAATACAATGGAAACACATGATTTAAATTCAAATCAATGCGAAGTAGTAGGCTTAGCTTCAAATCAATGCGAAACAAATGGTTTGGGTTCAGATACTTTTAATAAACATGATTTAGCTTCAACTGCATGCGATTCAAATGAGTTAGCTTCAAATCCAAGAGAAACACATGATATTAACTTCATATCAATGCGAAGTAGAAGGCTTAGCTTCAAATACATGCTAAACAAATGATTTACCTTCAAATACCTGCGGTTTAAATGAAATAGCTTCAAAAGCAGGCGAAAAAACGAGTTAGCACCAAATCCATGCGAAACACATGATTTAGCTTCAAATCAATATGAAGTAGAAGGCTTAACTTCAAATCCATGCGAAACTAGTGGTTTAGCTACAAATACTTGTGATAAACGCGATTTAGAGTCAACTGCTTGCGAATCAAACGAGTTAGTTTCAAATCCCAGAAAAACACATGATTTAACTTCAAATCAATGCGAAGTAGGAGGCTTAGCTTCAAATCCATGCTAAACAAATGATTTACCTTCAAATACCTGCGGTTTAAATGAAATAGCTTCAAAAGCAGGCGAAACAAACGAGTTTGCTTCAAATCCATGCGAAACACATGAGTTAGCTTCAAATCAATATGAAGTAGAAGGCTTAGCTTCAAATCCATGAGAAACAAATGGTTTAGCTTCAAATACTTGTGATGAACACGTTTTAGAGTCAACTGCATGCTAATCAAACGAGTTAGCTTCAAATCCAAGGGAAACACAGGATTTAACTTCATTTCAATGCGAAGTAGTAGGCTTAGCTTCAAATCAATGCGGAACATATGGTTTCGCTTCAAATACTTGTGATAAACATGATTTAGTTTCAACTGCATGCGAATCAAACGAGTTAGCTTCAAATCCCAGGGAAACACATGTTTTAACTTCAAATCAATGCGAAGTAGTAGGCTTAGCTTCAAATCAATGCGAAACAAATGGTTTGGATTCAGATACTTGTGATAAACTTGATTTAGCTTCAACTGCATGCGAATCAAACGAGTTTTTCTTCAAATCCAAGAGAAACACATGATTTAACTTCAAATCAATGCGAAGTAGTTGGCTTAGCTTCAAATCAATGCGAAACAAATGGTGTAGCTACAAATACTTGTGTTAAACATGATTTACTTTCAACTGCATGCGAATCAAACGAGTTAGCTTCAAATCCCAGGGAAACACATGATTTAACTTCAAATCGATGGGAAGTAGTAGGCTTAGCTTCAAATCAATGCGAAACAAATGGTTTGGATTCAGATACTTGTGATAAACATGATTTAGCTTCAACTGCAAGCGAATGAAACGAGTTTTTCTTTAAATCCAAGAGAAAACACATGATTTAACTTCAAATCAATGCGAAGTAGTAGGCTTAGCTTCAAATCAATGCGAAGTAGTAGGCTTAGCTTCAAATCAATGCGAAACAAATGGTTTAGCTTCAAATACTCGTGATAAACATGATTTAGCTTCAACTGCATGCGAAACAAACGAGTTAGCTTGAAATCCAAGAGAAACACATGATTTAACTTCAAATCAATGCGAAGTAGTAGGCTTAGCTTCAAATCAATGCGAAAAAATGGTTTCGCTCCAAATCCTTGAGACAATATGTGATATAGCTTCAAATGCAAGCGAAACAAACGAGTTAGCTTCAAATCCATGCAAAACACATGCTTCAGCTTCAAATCAATGCGAAGTAGTAGGCTTAGCTTCAAATCAATGCGAAACAAATGGTTCAGCTTCAAATACTTGTGATAAACATGATTTAGCTTCAACTGCATGCGAATCAAACGAGTTTTTAATCAAATCCAAGAGAAACACATGATTTAACTTCAAATCAATGCGAAGTAGTAGGCTTAGCTTCAAATCAATGCGGAACATATGGTTTCGCTTCAAATACTTGTGATAAACATGATTTAGCTTCAACTGCATGCGAATCGAACGAGTTAGCTTCAAATCCAAGGGAAACACATGATTTAACTTCATTTCAATGCGAAGTAGTAGGCTTAGCTTCAAATCAATGCGGAACATATGGTTTCGCTTCAAATACTTGTGATAAACATGATTTAGTTTCAACTGAATGCGAATCAAACGAGTTATCTTCAAATCCATTCGAAACACATGATTTAGCTTCAGATCATTGCGATCTAGATGGTTTAGCTTCAAATCAATGCGAAACAAATGGTTTAATTTCAAATACTTGTGATAAACGTGATTTAGCTTCAACTGCATGCGAATCAAACGAGTTAGCTTCAAATCAAGAGAAACACATGATTTAACTTCAAATCAATGCGAAGTAGTTGGCTTAGCTTCAAATCAATGCGAAACAAATGGTGTAGCTACAAATACTTGTGTTAAACATGATTTACTTTCAACTGCATGCGAATCAAACGAGTTAGCTTCAAATCCCAGGGAAACACATGATTTAACTTCAAATCGATGGGAAGTAGTAGGCTTAGCTTCAAATCCATGCGAAACAAATGGTTTAGCTTTAGATACTTGTGATAAACATGATTTAGCTTCAACTGCATGCGAAACAAACGAGGTAGCATCAAATCCATGCAAAACACATGCTTCAGCTTCAAATCAATGCGAAGTAGTAGGCTTAGCTTCAAATCCATGCGAATCAATTGGTTTAGCTTCAAATCCATGCGAATCAATTGGTTTAGCTTCAAATCCATGCGAATCAATTGGTTTAGCTTCAAATACTTGTGATATACATGATTTATATTCAACTGCATGCGAAACAAACCAGTTAGCTTCAAATTCATGCGAAACACATGATTTAGATTCAAATCAAAGCGGAGTAGAAGGCTTAGCTTCAAATCCATGCGAAACAAATGGTTTAGCTTTAGATACTTGTGATAAACATGATTTAGCTTCAACTGCATGCGAAACAAACGAGTTAGCTTCAAATCCAAGCGAAACACATGATTTAGCTTCAAATCAATGCGAAGTAGTAGGCTTAGCTTCAAATAAATGCGAAACAAATGGTTTAGCTCCAGATACTTGTGATAAACATGATTAGCTTCAACTGCATGCGAAACAAACGAGTTAGCTTAAAATCCAAGCGAAACACATGATTTATCTTCAAATCAATGCGAAGTAGTAGGCTTAGCTTCAAATCAATTCGAAACAAATGGTTTAGCTTCAGATACTTGTGATAAACATGATTTAGCTTCAACTGCATGCGAAACAAACGAGTTAGCTTAAAATCCAAGAGAAACACATGATTTAACTTCAAATCAATGCGAAGTAGTAGGCTTAGCTTCAAATCAATGCGAAAAAAATGGTTTCGCTCCAAATCCTTGAGACTATATGTGATATAGCTTCAAATGCAGGCGAAACAAACGAGTTAGCTTCAAATCCATGCAAAACACATGTTTCAGCTTCAAATCAATGCGAAGTAGTAGGCTTAGCTTCAAATCAATGCGAAACAAATGGTTCAGCTTCAAATACTTGTGATAAACATGATTTAGCTTCAACTGCAAGCGAATCAAACGAGTTTTTAATCAAATCCAAGAGAAACACATGATTTAACTTCAAATCAATGCAAAGTAGTAGGCATAGCTTCAAATCAATGCGGAACATATGGTTTCGCTTCAAATACTTGTGATAAACATGATTTAGCTTCAACTGCATGCGAATCGAACGAGTTAGCTTCAAATCCAAGGGAAACACATGATTTAACTTCATTTCAATGCGAAGTAGTAGGCTTAGCTTCAAATCAATGCGGAACATATGGTTTCGCTTCAAATACTTGTGATAAACATGATTTAGTTTCAACTGAATGCGAATCAAACGAGTTAGCTTCAAATCCCAGGGAAACACATGATTTAACTTCATTTCAATGCGAAGTAGTAGGCTTAGCTTCAAATCAATGCGGAACATATGGTTTCGCTTCAAATACTTGTGATAAACATGATTTAGTTTCAACTGAATGCGAATCAAACGAGTTAGCTTCAAATCCCAGGGAAACACATGTTTTAACTTCAAATCAATGCGAAGTAGTAGGCTTAGCTTCAAATCAATGCGGAACATATGGTTTCGCTTCAAATACTTGTGATAAACATGATTTAGCTTCAACTGCATGCGAATCGAACGAGTTAGCTTCAAATCCAAGGAAACACATGATTTAACTTCAGTCAATGCGAAGTAGTAGCCATAGCTTCAAATCCATGCGAAACAAATGGTTTGGATTCAGATACTTGTGATAAACATGATTTAGCTTCAACTGCATGCGAATCAAACGAGTTAGCTTCAAATCCAAGGGAAACACATGCTTCAGCTTCAAATCGATGCGAAGTAGTAGGATTACCTTCAAATAAATGCGGAACATATGGTTTCATTTCAAATAATTGTGATATAGCTGATTTAGATTCAACCGCTTGCGAATCAAACGAGTTAGCTTCAAATCCAAGGGAAACACGTGATTTCACTTCAAATCAATGCGAAGTAGAAGGCTTAGATTCAAATCCATGCGAAACAAATGATTTAGTTTCAAATACTTGCGAATATATGTGATATAGCTCACATGAATTAGCATCAAATCAATGCGATGTAGAAGCTTCAGCTTCAAATCCATGCGAAACAAATGATTTAGCTCCAAATAAGTGCGAAGTAGAAGGCTTATCTTCAAATCCAAGCTTAACACTTGATTTAGCTTCAAATCAATGAGATGTAGATGGTTTTGCATCAAATCCTTGTGAAACAAATGGTTTAGCTTAAGATACTTGCGATATAAGTGACATAGCTTCAAATGCAGGCGAAACAAACGAGTTAGCATCAAATCCATGCGAAACACATGATTCAGCTTCAAATCAATGCGAAGTAGGTGGCTTCGCTTCAAATCAATGCGAAACAAATGGTTTACCTTCAAATACTTGTGATATACATGATTTAGCTTCAACTGCATGCGAAACAAACGAGTTAGCTTCAAATCCAAGCGAAACACATGATTAAGCTTCAAATCAATTCGAAGTAGAAGCCTTAGCTTCAAATCCGTGCGAAACACATGATTTAGCTGCAAATCAAATCGATGTAGATGGTTTAGCATGAATCCTTGAGAAACAAATGATTTAGGTTAAGATACTTGCGATATAAGTGATATAGCTTCAAATGCAGGCGAACCAAACGATGTAGCATCAAATCCATGAGAAACACATGATTTATCTTCAGATCATTGCGATCTAGATGGTTTAGCTTCAAATCAATGCGAAACAAATGGTTTAGCTTCAAATACTTGAGATAAACATGATTTAGCTTCAACTGCATGCGAAACAAACGAGTTAGCTTGAAATCCCAGGGAAACACATGATTTAACTTCAAATCAATGGGAAGTAGTAGGCTTAGCTTCAAATCAATGCGAAACAAACGGTTTGGATTCAGATACTTGAGGCTATATGTGATATAGCTTCAAATGCAGGCGAAACAAACGAGTTAGTTTCAAATCCATGCGATTCACATGATTTAGCTACAAATCAAGGCGAAGTAGAAGGCTTATCTTCAAATCCAAGCATAACACTTGATTTAGATTCAAATCAAAGCGAAGTAGAAGGCTTAGCTTCAAATCCATGCGAAACAAATGGTTTAGCTTTAGATACTTGTGATAAACATGATTTAGCTTCAACTGCATGCGAAACAAACGAGGTAGCATCAAATCCATGCAAAACACATGCTTCAGCTTCAAATCAATGCGAAGTAGTAGGCTTAGCTTCAAATCCATGCGAATCAATTGGTTTAGCTTCAAATCCATGCGAATCAATTGGTTTAGCTTCAAATACTTGTGATATACATGATTTATATTCAACTGCATGCGAAACAAACCAGTTAGCTTCAAATTCATGCGAAACACATGATTTAGATTCAAATCAAAGCGGAGTAGAAGGCTTAGCTTCAAATCCATGCGAAACAAATGGTTTAGCTTTAGATACTTGTGATAAACATGATTTAGCTTCAACTGCATGCGAAACAAACGAGTTAGCTTCAAATCCAAGCGAAACACATGATTTAGCTTCAAATCAATGCGAAGTAGTAGGCTTAGCTTCAAATAAATGCGAAACAAATGGTTTAGCTCCAGATACTTGTGATAAACATGATTTAGCTTCAACTGCATGCGAAACAAACGAGTTAGCTTAAAATCCAAGCGAAACACATGATTTATCTTCAAATCAATGCGAAGTAGTAGGCTTAGCTTCAAATCAATTCGAAACAAATGGTTTAGCTTCAGATACTTGTGATAAACATGATTTAGCTTCAACTGCATGCGAAACAAACGAGTTAGCTTAAAATCCAAGCGAAACACATGATTTAACTTCAAATCAATGCGAAGTAGTAGTCTTAGTTTCAAATCAATGCGAAACAAATGGTTTAGCTTCAGATACTTGTGATAAACATGATTTAGCTTCAAGTGCATGCGAAACAAACGAGTTAGCTTCAAATTCATGCGAAATACACGATTTAGCTTTAAATCCTCGCGAGACAACAGATTTAGCGTCAATATCATGCGAAATACACGATTTCGATTCAAATTCGTGCGAAATACGCGATTTTAAACCATCGATTTCGATTCAAATTCATGCGAAATGAACAATTTAACTTCAGATTCATGCGAAATACACGAAGTAGCTTCAAATCCACGCGAGACAATCGATTTAGCGTCAATATCATGCGAAATTCACGATTTCGATTCAAATTCGTGCGAAATAGCGATTTTAAACAAACGATATAGCTTCATATTCATGCGAAATTAACAACTCAGCGTCAGATTCATGCGAATTGCACGATTTAGCTTTAAATCCAAGCGAAACAAACGATTTAACTTCAATATCATGCGAAAAACACGATTTTGATTCAAATTCGTGCAATATAGCGATTTTAAACAAACGATTTAGCTTCAAATTCATGCGAAATGAACAATTTAGCTTCAGATTCGTGTGAAATTCGCGAATTAGCTTTAAATTCACGAGAAACTAACGATTTAGCTTCAAATTCATGCGGTATGAACAATTTAGCTCCAGATTCATGCGAAATACACGAAATAGCTCCAAATCCACGCGAGAGAAACGACTTAGAGTCAATATCATGCGAAATACACGATTTCGATTCAAATTCGTGCGAAATAGCGATCTTAAATGAACGATTTAGCTTCAAATTCATGGGAAATGAACAATTTTGCTTTAAATTTTTTGCGAAATACAGGATTTAGTTTTAAATCCTCACGAGACAAACGACTTAGAGTCAATATCATGCGAAATACACGAATTAGCTTTAAATCCAATCGAAACAAATGATTTAACTTCAATATCATGTGAAGCACACGATGTCGATTCAAATTCGTGCAAAATAGCGATTTTAAACAAACGATTTAGCTTCAAATTCATGCGGAATGAACAATTTAGCTTCAAATACATGCGAATTGCACGATTTAGCTTTAAATCCACGCGAAACAAACGATTTAGCTTCAAATTCATGCGGAATGAACAATTTAGCTCCAGATTCATGCGAAATACACGAATTAGCTTTAAATCCAAGCGAAACAAACGATTTAACTTCACTATCACGAGAAACACACGATGTCGATTCAAATTCGTGCGAAATAGTGATTTTAAACGAACGATTTAGGTTCAAATGCATGGGAAATGAACAATTTAGCATCAGATTCATGCGAAATACACGGATTAGCCTCAAATCCTCGCGAAACAAACGATTTAACTTCAATATCATGCGAAACACACGATGTAGATTCAAATTAGTGCGAAATAGTGACTTTAAACAAACGATTTAATTCAAATTCATGCCAAATGAACAATTTAGCTTCAAATACATTCGAATTGCACGAATTAGCTTTAAATCCACGCGAAACAAACAATTTAGCTTCAAATTCATGCGAAATGATCAATTAAGCTTCAAATTCATGCGAATTGCACGATTTAGCTTTAAATCCTCGCGAAAGAAACGATTTAACTTCAATATCATGCGAAAAACACGATTTCGATACAAATTAGTGCGGAATAGCGATTTTAAACGAACGATTTAGCTTCAAATTCATGCGAATGAACAATTTAGCTTCAAATACATGTGAATTGCACGATTTAGCATTAAATCCACGCGAAACAAACGATTTAGATTCAAATTCATGCGGAATGAACAATGTAGCTCCAGATTCAGTCGAAATACACGAATTAGCTTTAAATTCACGCGAAACAAACGATTTAACTTCAATATCATGCGATATACACGATTTCGCTTCAAATTCGTGCGAAATAGCGATTTTAAACGAACGATTTAGTTTCAAATTCATGGGAAATGAACAATTTTGCTTCAAATTTATGCGAAATATACGATTTAGCTTTAAATCCTCGTGAGACAAACGATTTAGCGTCAATATCATGCGAAATACACGATTTTGATTCAATTTCGTGCAAAATAGCGAATTTGAACAAACGATTTAGCTTCAAATTCATGGGAAATGAACAATTTAGCTTCAGATTCATGCGAATTGCACGATTTAGCTTTAAATCCACGCGAAAAAAACGACTTAACTTCAATATTATGCGAAACAGACGATGTCGATTCAAATTCGTGCAAAATAGCGTTTTTAAACAAACGATTTAGCTTCAAATTCATGCGAAATGAACAATTTAGCTACAGATTCATGCGAAATACACGAATTAGCTTTAAATTCACGCGAAACAAACGATTTAACTTCAATATCATGCGATATACACGAAATAGCTTTAAATTCACGCGAAACAAACGATTTAACTTCAATATCATGCGATATACACGATTTCGCTTCAAACTCGTGCGAAATGCACAAATTAGCTTTAAATTCACGCGAAACAAACGATTTAGCTTCATATTCGTGCGAAATGAACTATTTAGCGTCAAATACATGCGAATTGCACGATTTAGCTTTAAATCGACGCGAAACAAACGATTTAGCTTCAAATTCATGCGGAATGAAAAATTTCGCTCCAGATTCATGCGAAATACACGAATTAGCTTTAAATCCAAGCGAAACAAACGATTTAACTTCACTATCATGCGAAACACACGATGTCGATTCAAATTCGTGCGAAATAGCAATTTTGAACGAACGATTTAGCTTCAAATTCATGGGAAATGAACAATTTAGCTTCAAATTCATGCGAAATACACGATTTAGCTTCAAATCCTCGCGAGACAACAGATTTAGCGTCAATATCATGCGAAATACACGATTTCGATTCAAATTCGTGCGAAATACGCGATTTTAAACCATCGATTTCGATTCAAATTCATGCGAAATGAACAATTTAACTTCAGATTCATGCGAAATACACGAAGTAGCTTCAAATCCACGCGAGACAATCGATTTAGCGTCAATATCATGCGAAATACACGATTTCGATTCAAATTCGTGCGAAATAGCGATTTTAAACAAACGATATAGCTTCATATTCATGCGAAATTAACAACTTAGCGTTAGATTCATGCGAATTGCACGATTTAGCTTTAAATCCAAGCGAAACAAACGATTTAACTTCAATATCATGCGAAAAACACGATTTTGATTCAAATTCGTGCAAAATAGCGATTTTAAACAAACGATTTAGCTTCAAATTCATGGGAAATGAACAATTTTGCTTTAAATTTTTTAAGAAATACAGGATTTAGTTTTAAATCCTCACGAGACAAACGACTTAGCGTCAATATCATGCGAAATACACGATTTCGATTCAAATCTGTGCGAAATACGCGATTTTAAACAAACGATATAGCTTCACATTCATGCGAAATGAACAATTTAGCTACAGATTCATACGAAATACACGATATACCTTTAAATTCACGCGAAACAAACGATTTAACTTCAATATCATGCGATATACACGATTACGATTAAAATTCGTGCGAAGTAGCGATTTTAAACGAACGATTTAGCTTCAAATTCATGCGAAATGAACAATTTAGCTTCGAATACATGCGAACTGCACGATTTAGCTTTAAATCCACGCGAAACAAACGATGTAGCTTCAAATTCATGCGGAATGAAAAATTTCGCTCCAGATTCATGCGAAATACACGAATCAGTTTTAAATTCACGCCAGACAAACGATTTAACTTCAATATCATGCGATATACACGACTTCGCTTCAAATTCGTGCGAAATAGCGATTTTAAACGAACGATTTAGCTTCAAATTCATGGGAAATGAAAAATTTAGCTACAGATTCATGCGAAATACACGAAATAGCTTTAAATTCACGCGAAACAAACGATTTAACTTCAATATCATGCGATATACACGATTTCGCTTCAAATTCGTGCGAAATGCACAAATTAGGTTTAAATTCACGCGAAACAAACGATTTAGCTTCATACTCATGCGAAATGAACAATTTAGCGTCAGATTCATGCGAATTGCACGATTTAGCTTTAAATCCAAGCTAAACGGACGATTTAACTTCACTATCATGCGAAAAACACGATTTCGATTCAAATTCGTGCGAAATACGCGATTTTAAACAAACGATATAGCTTCATATTCATGCGAAATGAACAATTTAGCTTCAAATTCATGAGAATTGCACGATTTAGCTTTAAATCCAATCGAAACAAACGATTTAACTTCAAATTCATGCGAAATGAACAATTTAGCTTGAGATTCATGTGAAATTCACGAACTAGTTTTAAATTCATGCGAAACAAACGATTTAGCTTCAAATTCATGCGGAATGAAAAATTTAGCTCCAGATTCATGCGAAATACACGAATCAGTTTTAAATTCACGCCAGACAAACGATTTAACTTCAATATCATGCGATATACACGATTTCGCTTCAAATTCGTGCGAAATGCACAAATTAGCTTTAAATTCAGGCGAAACAAACGATTTAGCTTCATATTCATGCGAAATGAACAATTTAGCGTCAGATTCATGCGAATTGCACGATTTAGCTTTAAATCCAAGCTAAACGAACGATTTAACTTCACTATCATGAGAAAAACTCGATTTCGATTCAAATTCGTGCGAAATACGCGATTTTAAACAAACGATATAGCTTCATATTCATGCGAAATGAACAATTTAGCTTCAAATTCATGAGAGTTGCACGATTTAGCTTTAAATCCAATAGAAACAAACGATTTAATTTCAAATTCATGCGAAATAAACAATTTAGCTTCAGATTCATGTGAAATTCACGAATTAGCTTTAAATTCATGCGAAATGAACAATTTAGCTACAGATTCTTACGAAATACACGATATAGCTTTAAATTCACGCGAAACAAACGATTTAACTTCAATATCATGCGATATACACGATTTCGATTCAAATTCGTGCGAAGTAGCGATTTTAAACGAACGATTTCGCTTCAAATTCATGCGGAATGAACAATTTAGATTCAGATTCATTCGAAATATACGAATTAGCGTCAAATTCACGAGAAACTAACGATTTAGCTTCAAATTCATGTGGAATGAACAATTTAGCTCCAGATTCATGCGAAATACACGAATAAGCACCAAATCCACGCGAGAAAAACGACTTAGCGTCAATATCATGCGAAATACACGATTTCGCTTCAAATTCGTGCGAAATACGCGATTTTCAACAAACGATTTCGCTTCAAATTCATGCAAAATGAACAATTTAGCATCAGATTCATGCGAAATACACAAATTAGCTCCAAATCCACGCGAGGCAACCGCTTTAGCGTCAATATCATGCGAAATACACGATTTGGATTCAAATTCGTGCGAAGTAGCGATTTTAAACGAACGATTTATCTTCAAATTCATGCGAAATGAACAATTTAGCTTCGAATACATGCCAATTGCACGATTTAGCTTTAAATCCACGCGAAACAAACGATGTAGCTACAAATTCATGCGGAATGAAAAATTTCACTCCAGATTCATGCGAAATACACGAATTAGTTTTAAATTCACGCCAAACAAACGATTTAACTTCAATATCATGCGATATACACGATTTTGCTTCAAATTCGTGCAAAATAGCGGTTTTTAACAAACGATTTAGCTTCAAATTCATGCGAAATGAACGATTTAGCTACAGATTCATGTGAAATTCACGAATTAGTTTAAATTCACGGGAAACAAACGATTTAGCTTCAAATTCATGCGGAATGAACAATTTAGCTTCAGATTCATGCGAAATATACGAATTAGCGTCAAATTCACGAGAAACTAACGATTTAGCTTCAAATTCATGCAAAATGAACAATTTAGCATCAGATTCATGCGAAATACACAAATTAGCTCCAAATCCGCGCGAGGCAAACGCTTTAGCGTCAATATCATGAGAAATACACGATTTGGATTCAAATTCGTGCGAAATACGCGATTTTCAACAAACGATTCATCTTCAAATTCATGCGAAATGAACAATTTAGCTACAGATTCATACGAAATACACGATATAGCTTTAAATTCACGCGAAACAAACGATTTAACTTCAATATCATGCGAAAAACACGATTTCGATTCAAATTCGTGCAAAATAGCGGTATTAAACAAACGATTTAGCATCAAATTCATGCGAAATGAAGAATTTAGCGTCAGATTCATGCGAAATATACGAATTAGCGTCAAATTCACGAGAAACAAACGATATAGCTTCAAATTCATGCGATATGGACTGCTTAGCGTCAGATTCATGCGAAATACACGGATTTGCTTCAAATCCTCGCGGTAAATAAACGATTTAACTTCAATATCATGCGAAAAACACGATTTCGATTCAAATTCGTGCGAAATAGCGATTTTAAACAAACGATTTCGCTTCAAATTCATGCGGAATGAACAATTTAGCTTCAGATTCATACGAAATACACGATATACCTTTAAATTCACGCGAAACAAACGATTTAACTTCAATATCATGCGAAACACACGATGTCGATTCAAATTCGTGCAAAATAGCGATTTTAAACAAACGATTTAGCATCAAATTCATGCGAAATGAACAATTTAGCTACAGATTCATACGAAATACACGATATACCTTTAAATTCACGCGAAACAAACGATTTAACTTCAATATCATGCGATATACACGATTACGATTAAAATTCGTGCGAAGTAGCGATTTTAAACGAACGATTTAGCTTCAAATTCATGCGAAATGAACAATTTAGCTTCGAATACATGCGCACTGCACGATTTAGCTTTAAATCCACGCGAAACAAACGATGTAGCTTCAAATTCATGCGGAACGAAAAATTTCGCTCCAGATTCATGCGAAATACACGAATCAGTTTTAAATTCACGCCAGACAAACGATTTAACTTCAATATCATGCGATATACACGACTTCGCTTCAAATTCGTGCGAAATAGCGATTTTAAACGAACGATTTAGCTTCAAATTCATGGGAAATGAAAAATTTAGCTACAGATTCATGCGAAATACACGAAATAGCTTTAAATTCACGCGAAACAAACGATTTAACTTCAATATCATGCGATATACACGATTTCGCTTCAAATTCGTGCGAAATGCACAAATTAGGTTTAAATTCACGCGAAACAAACGATTTAGCTTCATACTCATGCGAAATGAACAATTTAGCGTCAGATTCATGCGAATTGCACGATTTAGCTTTAAATCCAAGCTAAACGGACGATTTAACTTCACTATCATGCGAAAAACACGATTTCGATTCAAATTCGTGCGAAATACGCGATTTTAAACAAACGATATAGCTTCATATTCATGCGAAATGAACAATTTAGCTTCAAATTCATGAGAATTTCACGATTTAGCTTTAAATCCAATAGAATCAAACGATTTAACTTCAAATTCATGCGAAATGAACAATTTAGCTTCAGTTTCATGTGAAATTCACGAATTAGCTTTAAATTCATGCGAAACAAACGATTTAGCTTCAAATTCATGAGAATGGCACGATTTAGCTTTAAATCCAATAGAAACAAACGATTTAACTTCAAATTCATGCGAAATGAACAATTTAGCTTGAGATTCATGTGAAATTCACGAACTAGTTTTAAATTCATGCGAAACAAACGATTTAGCTTCAAATTCATGCGGAATGAAAAATTTAGCTCCAGATTCATGCGAAATACACGAATCAGTTTTAAATTCACGCCAGACAAACGATTTAACTTCAATATCATGCGATATACACGATTTCGCTTCAAATTCGTGCGAAATGCACAAATTAGCTTTAAATTCAGGCGAAACAAACGATTTAGCTTCATATTCATGCGAAATGAACAATTTAGCGTCAGATTCATGCGAATTGCACGATTTAGCTTTAAATCCAAGCTAAACGAACGATTTAACTTCACTATCATGCGAAAAACTCGATTTCGATTCAAATTCGTGCGAAATACGCGATTTTAAACAAACGATATAGCTTCATATTCATGCGAAATGAACAATTTAGCTTCAAATTCATGAGAGTTGCACGATTTAGCTTTAAATCCAATAGAAACAAACGATTTAATTTCAAATTCATGCGAAATGAACAATTTAGCTTCAGATTCATGTGAAATTCACGAATTAGCTTTAAATTCATGCGAAACAAACGATTTAGCTTCAAATTCATTCGGAATTAAAAATTTAGCTCCAGATTCATGCGAAATACACGAATTAGCTTCAAATCCCCGCGAGAAAAACGACTTAGCGACAATATCATCCGAAATACACAATTTCGATTCAAATCTGTGCGAAATACGCGATTTTAAACAAACGATATAGCTTCACATTCATGCGAAATGAACAATTTAGCTTCAAATTCATGAGAATTGCACGATTTATCTTTAAATCCAATCGAAACAAACGATTTAGCTTCAAATTCATGGGAAATGAACAATTTAGCTTCTAATTCATGCGAAATATACGATTTAGCTTTAAATCCTCGCGAGGCAACAGATTTAGCGTCCATATCATGCGAAATACACGATTTCGCTTCAAATTCGTGCGAAATACGCGATTTTCAACAAACGATTTCGTTTCAAATTCATGCAAAATGAACAATTTAGCTTCAGATCCATGTGAAATTCACGAATTACCATTAAATTCATGCGAAACAAACGATTTAGCTTCAAATTCATGCGGAATGAAAAATTTAGCTCCAGATTCATGCGAAATACACGAATTAGCTCCAAATCCCCGCGAGAAAAACGACTTAGCATCAATATCATGCGAAATACACGATTTCGATTCAAATCTGTGTGAAATACGCGATTTTAAACAAACGATATAGCTTCACATTCATGCGAAATGAACAATTTAGCTTCAAATTCATGAGAATTGCACGATTTAGCTTTAAATCGAATCGAAACAAACGATTTAACTTCAATATCATGCGAAACACACGATGTCGATTCAAATTCGTGCAAAATAGCGATTTTAAACAAACGATTTAGCTTCAAATTCATGCGAAATGAACAATTTAGCTTCGAATACATGCGAATTGCACGATTTAGTTTTAAATCTACGCGAAACAAACGATTTAGCTTCAAATTCATGCGGAATGAAAAATTTCGCTCTAGATTCATGCGATATACACGATTTCGCTTCAAATTCGTGCGAAATAGCGATTTTAAACGAACGATTTAGCTTCAAATTCATGGGAAATGAACAATTTAGCTTCTAATTCATGCGAAATACACGATTTAGCTTTAAATCCTCGCGAGGCAACAGATTTAGCGTCCATATCATGCGAAATACACGATTTCGCTTCAAATTCGTGCAAATTACGCGATTTTAAACAAACGATTTCGCTTCAAATTCATGCGGATTGAACAATTTAGCTTCAGATTCATGCGAAATATACGAATTAGCGTCAAATTCACGAGAAACTAACGATTTAGCTTCAAATTCATGCGCAATGAACAATTTAGCTCCAGATTCATGCGAAATACACGAATAAGCACCAAATCCACGCGAGAAAAACGACTTAGCGTCAATATCATGCGAAATACACGATTTCGCTTCAAATTCGTGCGAAATACGCGATTTTCAACAAACGATTTCGTTTCAAATTCATGCAAAATGAACAATTTAGCTTCAGATCCATGTGAAATTCACGAATTACCATTAAATTCATGCGAAACAAACGATTTAGCTTCAAATTCATGCGGAATGAAAAATTTAGCTCCAGATTCATGCGAAATACACGAATTAGCTCCAAATCCCCGCGAGAAAAACGACTTAGCATCAATATCATGCGAAATACACGATTTCGATTCAAATCTGTGTGAAATACGCGATTTTAAACAAACGATATAGCTTCACATTCATGCGAAATGAACAATTTAGCTTCAAATTCATGAGAATTGCACGATTTAGCTTTAAATCGAATCGAAACAAACGATTTAACTTCAATATCATGCGAAACACACGATGTCGATTCAAATTCGTGCAAAATAGCGATTTTAAACAAACGATTTAGCTTCAAATTCATGCGAAATGAACAATTTAGCTTCGAATACATGCGAATTGCACGATTTAGTTTTAAATCTACGCGAAACAAACGATTTAGCTTCAAATTCATGCGGAATGAAAAATTTCGCTCTAGATTCATGCGATATACACGATTTCGCTTCAAATTCGTGCGAAATAGCGATTTTAAACGAACGATTTAGCTTCAAATTCATGGGAAATGAACAATTTAGCTTCTAATTCATGCGAAATACACGATTTAGCTTTAAATCCTCGCGAGGCAACAGATTTAGCGTCCATATCATGCGAAATACACGATTTCGCTTCAAATTCGTGCAAATTACGCGATTTTAAACAAACGATTTCGCTTCAAATTCATGCGGATTGAACAATTTAGCTTCAGATTCATGCGAAATATACGAATTAGCGTCAAATTCACGAGAAACTAACGATTTAGCTTCAAATTCATGCGCAATGAACAATTTAGCTCCAGATTCATGCGAAATACACGAATAAGCACCAAATCCACGCGAGAAAAACGACTTAGCGTCAATATCATGCGAAATACACGATTTCGCTTCAAATTCGTGCGAAATACGCGATTTTCAACAAACGATTTCGTTTCAAATTCATGCAAAATGAACAATTTAGCTTCAGATCCATGTGAAATTCACGAATTACCTTTAAATTCATGCGAAACAAACGATTTAGCTTCAAATTCATGCGGAATGAAAAATTTAGCTCCAGATTCATGCGAAATACACGAATTAGCTCCAAATCCCCGCGAGAAAAACGACTTAGCATCAATATCATGCGAAATACACGATTTCGATTCAAATCTGTGTGAAATACGCTATTTTAAACAAACGATATAGCTTCACATTCATGCGAAATAAACAATTTAGCTTCAAATTCATGAGAATTGCACGATTTAGCTTTAAATCGAATCGAAACAAACGATTTAACTTCAATATCATGCGAAACACACGATGTCGATTCAAATTCGTGCAAAATAGCGATTTTAAACAAACGATTTAGCTTCAAATTCATGCGAAATGAACAATTTAGCTTCGAATACATGCGAATTGCACGATTTAGTTTTAAATCTACGCGAAACAAACGATTTAGCTTCAAATTCATGCGGAATGAAAAATTTCGCTCTAGATTCATGCGATATACACGATTTCGCTTCAAATTCGTGCGAAATAGCGATTTTAAACGAACGATTTAGCTTCAAATTCATGGGAAATGAACAATTTAGCTTCTAATTCATGCGAAATACACGATTTAGCTTTAAATCCTCGCGAGGCAACAGATTTAGCGTCCATATCATGCGAAATACACGATTTCGCTTCAAATTCGTGCAAATTACGCGATTTTAATCAAACGATTTCGCTTCAAATTCATGCGGATTGAACAATTTAGCTTCAGATTCATGCGAAATATACGAATTAGCGTCAAATTCACGAGAAAATAACGATTTAGCTTCAAATTCATGCGCAATAAACAATTTAGCTCCAGATTCATGCGAAATACACGAATAAGCACCAAATCCACGCGAGAAAAACGACTTAGCGTCAATATCATGCGAAATACACGATTTGGATTCAAATTCGTGCGAAATACGCGATTTTCAACAAACGATTTCGCTTCAAATTCATGCAAAATGAACAATTTAGCATCAGATTCATGCGAAATACACAAATTAGCTCCAAATCTACGCGAGGCAACCGCTTTAGCGTCAATATCATGCGAAATACACGATTTGGATTCAAATTCGTGCGAAGTAGCGATTTTAAACGAACGATTTATCTTCAAATTCATGCGAAATGAACAATTTAGCTTCGAATACATGCCAATTGCACGATTTAGCTTTAAATCCACGCGAAACAAACGATGTAGCTACAAATTCATGCGGAATGAAAAATTTCGCTCCAGATTCATGCGAAATACACGAATTAGTTTTAAATTCACGCCAAACAAACGATTTAACTTCAATATCGTGCGATATACACGATTTTGCTTCAAATTCGTGCAAAATAGCGGTTTTTAACAAACGATTTAGCTTCAAATTCATGCGAAATGAACGATTTAGCTACAGATTCATGTGAAATTCACGAATTAGTTTAAATTCACGGGAAACAAACGATTTAGCTTCAAATTCATGCGGAATGAACAATTTAGCTTCAGATTCATGCGAAATATACGAATTAGCGTCAAATTCACGAGAAACTAACGATTTAGCTTCAAATTCATGCAAAATGAACAATTTAGCATCAGATTCATGCGAAATACACAAATTAGCTCCAAATCCGCGCGAGGCAAACGCTTTAGCGTCAATATCATGAGAAATACACGATTTGGATTCAAATTCGTGCGAAATACGCGATTTTCAACAAACGATTCATCTTCAAATTCATGCGAAATGAACAATTTAGCTACAGATTCATACGAAATACACGATATAGCTTTAAATTCACGCGAAACAAACGATTTAACTTCAATATCATGCGAAAAACACGATTTCGATTCAAATTCGTGCAAAATAGCGGTATTAAACAAACGATTTAGCATCAAATTCATGCGAAATGAAGAATTTATCGTCAGATTCATGCGAAATATACGAATTAGCGTCAAATTCACGAGAAACAAACGATATAGCTTCAAATTCATGCGATATGGACAGCTTAGCGTCAGATTCATGCGAAATACACGGATTTGCTTCAAATCCTCGCGGTAAATAAACGATTTAACTTCAATATCATGCGAAAAACACGATTTCGATTCAAATTCGTGCGAAATAGCGATTTTAAACAAACGATTTCGCTTCAAATTCATGCGGAATGAACAATTTAGCTTCAGATTCATGCGAAATACACGGATTAGCTTCAAATCCAATCGAAACAAACGATTTAACTTCAATATCATGCGAAAAACACGATTTCGATTCAAATTCGTGCAAAATAGCGGTATTAAACAAACGATTTAGCATCAAATTCATGCGAAATGAAGAATTTAGCGTCAGATTCATGAGAAATATACGAATTAGCGTCAAATTCACGAGAAACAAACGATATAGCTTCAAATTCATGCGATATGGACAGCTTAGCGTCAGATTCATGCGAAATACACGGATTTGCTTCAAATCCTCGCGGTAAATAAACGATTTAACTTCAATATCATGCGAAAAACACGATTTCGATTCAAATTCGTGCGAAATAGTGATTTTAAACAAACGATTTCGCTTCAAATTAATGCGAAATGAACAATTTAGCGTCAGATTCATGCGAAATACACGGATTAGCTTCAAATCCAATCGAAACAAACGATTTAACTTCAATATCATGCGAACAACACGATTTCGATTCAAATTCGTGCAAAATAGCGGTATTAAACAAACGATTTAGCATCAAATTCATGCGAAATGAAGAATTTAGCGTCAGATTCATGCGAAATATACGAATTAGCGTCAAATTCACGAGAAACTAACGATTTAGCTGCAAATTCATGCGGAATGAACAATTTAGCCTCAGATTCATGCGAAATACACGAATTAGCACCAAATCCACGCCAGAAAAACGACTTAGCGTCAATATCATGCGAAATATACGATTTCGCTTTAAATTCGTGCGAAATACGCGATTTTCAACAAACGATTTCGCTTCCAATTCATGCAAAATGAACAATTTAGCATCAGATTCATGCGAAATACACAAATTAGTTCCAAATCCACGCGAGGCAAACGCTTTAGCGTCAATATCATGCGAAATAAACGATTTGGATTCAAATTCGTGCGAAATACGCGATTTTCAACAAACGATTCAGCTTCAAATGCATACGAAATGAACAATTTAGCTTCAGATTCATGCGAAATACACGAATCAGCTTCAAATTCACGCGAAACATACGATTTAGCTTCAATATCATGCGAAACACAAGATTTCGCTTCAAATTCGTGCGAAATAATGATTTTAAATAATTGATTTTGCTTCAAATTCATGCGAAATGAACACTTTAGCTTCAGATACAATCGAAATACACAAATTAGCTTTAAATCAACGCGAGATATACGATTTAGCTTCAATATCATGCGAAACACACGATTTCGCTTCGAATTCGTGCGAAATATCGATTTTAAATAATCGATTTCGCTTCAAATTCATACGGAATGAACAATTTAGCTTCAGATTCATGCGAAATACACGAATTATCTTTAAATCAACGCGAAATATACGATTAGCTTGAATATCATTCGATATGCACGATTTCGATTGAAATTCGTGCGAAATAGCGATATTAAACAAACGATTTAGCTGCAAATGCATACGAAATGAACAATTTAGCTTCAGATTCATGCGAAATACACGAATTAGCTCCAAATCCCACGAGAAAAACGACTTAGCGTCAATATCATGCGAAACACACGATGTCGATTCAAATTCGTGCAAAATAGCGATTTTAAACAAACGATTTAGCTTCAAATTCATGCGAAATGAACAATTTAGCTACAGATTCATACGAAATACACGATATAGCTTTAAGTTCACGCGGAACATACGATGTAGCTTCAATATCATGCGAAACACACGATTTCGCTTCAAATTCGTGCAAAATAACGATTTTAATCAAACGATTTAGCTTCAAATTCATGCGAAATGAACAATTTAGCTTCCGATTCATGCGAATACACGAATCAGCTTCAAATTCACGCGAAACATACGATTTAGCTTGAATATCATGCGATAAGCACGATTTCGAATGAAATTCGTGCGAAATAGCGATATTAAACAAACGATTTAGCTTCAAATTTATGCGAAATGAACAGTTTAGCTTCAGATTCATGCGAAATACACGAAATAGCTTTAAATCAACGCGAAACATACGATTTAGCTTCAATATCATGCGAAACACACGATTTCGTTTCAAATTCGTGCGAAAATAAGCGTTTTTAAACAAAGATTTAGCTTCAAATTCATGCGAAATGAACAGTTTAGCTTCAGATTCATGCGAAATACACGAATCAGCTTCAAATTCACGCGAAACATACGATTTAGCTTCAATATCATTCGAAACACACGATTTCGCTTCAAATTCGTGCGAAATATCGATTTTAAACAAACGATTTAGCTTCAAATGCATACGAAATGAACAATTTAGCTTCAGATTCATGCGAAATGCACGAATTAGATTTAAATCAACGCGAAACATGCGATTTAGCTTCCATATCATGCGAAACACACGATTTCGCTACAAATTCATACGAAATAGCGATTTTAAACAAAAGATTAAGCTTCAAATTCATGCAAAATGAACAGTTAGCTTCAGATTCATGCGAAATACACGAATCAGCTTCAAAATTCACGCGTAACATACGATTTAGCTTCAATATCATGCGAAACACACGATTTTGCTACAAATTCGTGCGAAATAACGATTTTAAATAATCGATTTCGCTTCAAATTCATGCGAAATGAACAATTTAACTTCAGATTCATACGATATACACGAATCAGCTGCAAATTCAAGCGAAACATACGATTTAGCTTCAATATCACGCGAAACACACGATTTCGCTTCAAATTCGTGCGAAATAACGAATTTAAATAATTGATTTTGCTTCAAATTCATGCGAAATGATCAACTTAGCTTCAGATTCATACAAAATACACGAATTAGCTTTAAATCAACGCGAAACATACGATTTAGCTCCAATATCCTGCGAAACACACGATTTCGCTTCAAATTCGTGCGAAATAACGATTTTAAATAATTGATTTTGATTCAAATTCATGCGAAATGAACAGTTTAGCTTCAGATTCATGCGCAATACACGAATTAGATTTAAATCAACGCGAAACATACGATTTAGCTCCAATATCATGCGAAACACACGATTTCGCTTCAAATTCGTGCGAAATAACGATTTTAAATAATTGATTTTGCTTCAAATTCATGCGAAATGAACAGTTTAGCTTCAGATTCATGCGAAATACACGAATTAGTTTTAAATCAACGCGAAACATACGATTTAGCTCCAATATCATGCCAAACACACGATTTCGCTTCAAATTCGTGAGAAATAACGATTTTAAATAATTGATTTTGCTTCAAATTCATGCGAAATGATCAATTTAGCTTCAGATTCATACGAAATACACGAATTAGCTTTAAATCCACGCGGAACATACGATGTAGCTTCAATATCATGCGAAACACACGATTTCGCTTCAAATTCGTGCAAAATAACGATTTTAAACAAACGATTTAGCTTCAAATTCATGCGAAATGAACAATTTAGCTTCCGCTTCATGCGAAATACACGAATCAGCTTCAAATTCACGCGAAACATACGATTTAGCTTGAATATCATGCGATATGCACGATTTCGATTGAAATTCGTGCGAAATAGCGATATTAAACAAACGATTTAGCTTCAAATTTATGCGAAATGAACAGTTTAGCTTCAGATTCATGCGAAATACACGAAATAGCTTTAAATCAACGCGAAACATACGATTTAGCTTCAATATCATGCGAACACACGATTTCGTTTCAAATTCGTGCGAAATAGCGTTTTTAAACAAAAGATTTAGCTTCAAATTCATGCGATATGAACAGTTTAGCTTCAGATTCATGCCAAATACACGAATCAGCTTCAAATTCACGCGAAACATACGATTTAGCTTCAATATCATGCGAAACACACGATTTCGCTGCAAATTCGTGCGAAATAACGATTTTAAATAATCGATTTCGCTTCAAATCCATGCGAAATGAACAATTTAACTTCAGATTCATACGATATACACGAATCAGCTTCAAAATCACGCGAAACATACGATTTAGCTTCAATATCATGCGAAACACACGATTTCGCTTCAAATTCGTGCGAAATAAACGATTTTAAATAATCGATTTCGCTTCAAATTCATGCGAAATGAACAATTTAGCTTCAGATTCATGCGAAATACACGAATTAGCTTTAAATCAACGCGAAATATACGATTTAGCTTCAATATCATGCGAAACACACGATTTCGCTTCAAATTCGTACGAAATATCGATTTTAAACAAACGATTTAGCTTCAAATGCATACGAAATGAACAATTTAGCTTCAGATTCATGCGAAATGCACGAATCAGCTTCAAATTCACGCGAAACATACGATTTAGCTTGAATATCATGCGATATGCACGATTTCGATTGAAATTCGTGCGAAATAGCGATATTAAATAATCGATTTCGCTTCAAATTCATGCGAAATGAACAGTTTAGCTTCAGATTCATGCGAAATACACGAATTAGCTTTAAATCAACGCGAACTATACGATTTAGCTTCAATATCACGCGAAACGCCCGATTTCGCTTCAAATTCGTGCGAAATATCGATTTTAAACAAACGATTTAGCTTCAAATGCATACGAAATGAACAATTTAGCTTCAGATTCATGCGAAATGCACGAATCGGCTTCAAAATCACGCGAAACATACGATTTAGCTTCAATATCATGCGAAACACACGATTGCGCTTCAAATTCGTGCGAAATAACGATTTTAAATAATTGATTTCGCTTCAAATTCATGCGAAATGAACAATTTAACTTCAGATTCATACGATATACACGAATCAGCTTCAAAATCACGCGAAACATACGATTTAGCTTCAATATCATGCGAAACACACGATTGCGCTTCAAATTCGTGCGAAATAACGATTTTAAATAATTGATTTTGCATCAATTCATGCGAAATGATCAATTTAGCTTCAGATTCATGCGAAATACACGAATTAGATTTAAATCAACGCGAAACATACGATTTAGCTCCAATATCATACGAAACACACGATTTCGCTTCAAATTCGTCCGAAATAACGATTTTAAATAATTGATTTTGCTTCAAATTCATGCGAAATGAACAATTTAGCTTGATATTCATGCGAAATACACGAGTCAGCTTCAAATTCACGCGAAACATACGATTTAGCTTGAATATCATGCGATATGCACGACTTCGATTGAAATTCGTGCGAAATGGCGATATGAAACAAACGATTTAGCTTCAAATTTATGCGAAATGAACAGTTTAGCTTCAGATTCATGCGAAATACACGAATCAGCTTCAAATTCACGCGAAACATACGATTTAGCTTCAATATCATGCGAAAGACACGATTTCGCATCAAATTCGTGCGAAATAACGATTTTAAATAATCGATTTCGCTTCAAATTCATGCGAAATGAACAATTTAACTTCAGATTCATACGATATACACGAATCAGCTTCAAAATCACGCGAAACATACGATTTAGCTTCAATATCATGCGAAACACACGATTACGCTTCAAATTCGTGCGAAATAACGATTTTAAATAATCGATTTCGCTTCAAATTCATGCGAAATGAACAATTTAACTTCAGATTCATACGATATACACGAATCAGCTTCAAAAATCACGCGAAACATACGATTTAGCTTCAATATCATGCGAAACACACGATTTCGCTTCAAATTCGTGCGAAATAGCGATTTTAAATAATTGATTTTGCTTCAAATTCATGCGAAATGAACAGTTTAGCTTCAGGTTCATGCGAAATACACGAATCAGCTTCAAATTCACGCGAAACATACGATTTAGCTCAATATCATTCGAAACACACGATTTCGCTTCAAATTCGTGCGAAATAACGATTTTAAATAATCGATTTCCCTTCAAATTCATGCGAAATGAACAGTTTTAGCTTCAGATTCATGCGAAATACACGAATTAGCTTTAAATCAACGCGAACTATACGATTTAGCTTCAATATCATGCGAAACGCCCGATTTCGCTTCAAATTCGTGCGAAATATCGATTTTAAACAAACGATTTAGCTTCAAATGCATACGAAATGAACAATTTAGCTTCAGATTCATGCGAAATGCACGAATTAGATTTAAATCAACGCGAAACATGCGATTTAGCTTCCATATCATGCGAAACACACGATTTCGCTTCAAATTCATACGAAATAGCGATTTTAAACAAAAGATTATGCTTCAAATTCATGCGAAATGAACAGTTTAGCTTCAGATTCATGCGAAATACACGAATCAGCTTCAAATTCACGCGAAACATACGATTTAGCTTGAATATCATGCGATATGCACGATTTCGATTGAAATTCGTGCGTAATAGCGATATTAAACAAACGATTTAGCTTCAAATTTATGCGAAATGAACAGTTTAGCTTCAGATTCATGCGAAATACACGAAATAGCTTTAAATCAACGCGAAACATACGATTTAGCTTCAATATCATGCGAAACACACGATTTCGTTTCAAATTCGTGCGAAATAGCGTTTTTAAACAAAAGATTTAGCTTCAAATTCATGCGAAATGAACAGTTAGCTTCAGATTCATGCCAAATACACGAATCAGCTTCAAATTCACGCGAAACATACGATTTAGCTTCAATATCATGCGAAACACACGATTTCGTTTCAAATTCGTGCGAAATAGCGTTTTTTAACAAAAGATTTAGCTTCAAATTCATGCGAAATGAACAGTTTAGCTTCAGATTCATGCCAAATACACGAATCAGCTTCAAATTCTCGCGAAACATACGATTTAGCTTCAATATCATGCGAAACACACGATTTCGCTTCAAATTCGTGCGAAATAACGATTTTAAATAATCGATTTCGCTTCAAACTCATGCGAAATGAACAATTTAACTTCAGATTCATACGATATACACGAATCAGCTTCAAAATCACGCGAAACATACGATTTAGCTTCAATATCATGCGAAACACACGATTTCGCTTCAAATTCGAGCGAAATAACGATTTTAAATAATCGATTTCGCTTCAAATTCATGCGAAATGAACAATTTAGCTTCAGATTCATGCGAAATACACGAATTAGCTTTAAATCAACGCGAAATATACGATTTAGCTTCAATATCATGCGAAACGCACGATTTCGCTTCAAATTCGTGCGAAATAGCGATTTTAAACAAACGATTTAGCTTCAAATGCATACGAAATGAACAATTTAGCTTCAGATTCATGCGAAATGCACGAATTAGATTTAAATCAACGCGAAACATGCGATTTAGCTTCCATATCATGCGAAGCACACGATTTCGTTTCAAATTCATAGGAAATAGCGATTTTAAACAAAAGATTAAGCTTCAAATTCATGCGAAATGAACAGTTTAGCTTCAGATTCATACGAAATACACGAATTAGCTTTAAATCAACGCGAAACATACGATTTAGCTCCAATATCATGCGAAACACACGATTTCGCTTCAAATTCGTGAGAAATATCGATATTAAATAATTGATTTTGCTTCAAATTCATGCGAAATGATCATTTAGCTTCAGATTCATACGAAATACACGAATTAGCTTTAAATCCACGCGGAACATACGATGTAGCTTCAATATCATGCGAAACACACGATTTCGCTTCAAATTCGTGAAAATAACGATTTTAAACAAACGATTTAGCTTCAAATTCATGCGAAATGAACAATTTAGCTTCCGATTCATGCGAAATACACGAATTAGATTTAAATCAACGCGAAACATACGATTTAGCTCCAATATCATGCGAAACACACGATTTCGCTTCAAATTCGAGCGAAATAACGATTTTAAATAATCGATTTCGCTTCAAATTCATGCGAAATGAACAATTTAGCTTCAGATTCATGCGAAATACACGAATTAGCTTTAAAATCAACGCGAAATATACGATTTAGCTTCAATATCATGCGAAACGCACGATTTCGCTTCAAATTCGTGCGAAATAGCGATTTTAAACAACGATTTAGCTTCAAATGCATACGAAATGAACAATTTAGCTTCAGATTCATGCGAAATGCACGAATTAGATTTAAATCAACGCGAAACATGCGATTTAGCTTCCATATCATGCGAAGCACACGATTTCGTTTCAAATTCATAGAAAATAGCGATTTTAAACAAAGATTAAGCTTCAAATTCATGCGAAATGAACAGTTTAGCTTCAGATTCATACGAAATACACGAATTAGCTTTAAATCAACGCGAAACATACGATTTAGCTCCAATATCATGCGAAACACACGATTTCGCTTCAAATTCGTGAGAAATATCGATATTAAATAATTGATTTTGCTTCAAATTCATGCGAAATGATCAATTTAGCTTCAGATTCATACGAAATACACGAATTAGCTTTAAATCCACGCGGAACATACGATGTAGCTTCAATATCATGCGAAACACACGATTTCGCTTCAAATTCGTGAAAATAACGATTTTAAACAAACGATTTAGCTTCAAATTCATGCGAAATGAACAATTTAGCTTCCGATTCATGCGAAATACACGAATTAGATTTAAATCAACGCGAAACATACGATTTAGCTCCAATATCATGCGAAACACACGATTTCGCTTCAAATTCGTGAGAAATAACGATTTTAAATAATTGATTTTGCTTCAAATTCATGCGAAATGATCAATTTAGCTTCAGATTCATACGAAATACACGAATTAGCTTTAAATCCAC